>NC_092863.1:86615550-86786832 GCF_032062135.1 Pyxicephalus adspersus
TGAATGAATGAGTTTCAATTTGAATTTCCCGCACACGCGCCGACGTCATCGCGCACGCACGCACAAGAAGCCGGCCGGCTGTTTTTTTACCTGGGTAAGTGGGGATTTTAATGTACGGAAAATCTCAGGCCTAACGAAAAGAGCAACTTTTTTTAGCCTGTACGAAGGTCAGGCTTAACAGTCGGGAGGTTAAGCACTCCAATATTGAGGGTCATAATGCTATGTTCCCGTATCCCTGTTGTTCTGCTGCGATCCGATACAAACTACAAGAGGCTGTTTAACACATATTACATGGGTATGAACTTTTATTGTCCCCTTTGTAATACCCATCCTGAGAAATGCCATACAACCATCACTGGAATGTATATAGACAGGAACAGTCTGCAAGAGATTGGCAGCCCTATGAAGCGACAAAGGATGAAATAGGGTGAAATGAAGAACTTTAAGAACTAAATAGATGTTGTTTATGACATACAGTGCTTTGCAAATGTCATTCAATTCGAGTTTCCATCTAGCTTTAAAGCCTTGAGACAAAAAAAAATCACCTGTTACATGCTGCTGAAGAGGTCAGAACGTTGTCTTTTTGCACTTCACGTTGAAATTTTTATTTAAAGTCACTCAAACACAGCAAGACGGTTTCAAACATATATAGAATGGTCAGAATTATTTTTATTGAACAATCTTTGATGTTTTGTATAGGTGCCTTTTGCTTTAGCAGAAAGAAAGGGAGCATGTGCATACATGCATGTGTGTACACATGTGCCAAAAAGTGGGCTCCAGCATTGTACCCATGGTCCTTTAATGTAGCATTTGCACTAAACTAAACCTCCGATGCTAAATTCTTCAAATGAAAAAGAGGATTATATTCAGCTGAATGAAACAAACATAAACTGATTCAAAGCATTATTTCGGGGATGTGATTTCCTCTTTTTCATTTGCATAAATTAGCATGCCAGTGATTGTTTTGTAATGGTTGTCAGGTTGGACAAGTGGCTGTTTACTGTTGTTCCAAAATTCTGTAGTACACAAAGCCTATTGGATACACATTTGGAAAGCATTATACAATGCTGTTCAGCAAAGAACAAATAGAAAATTGACTGCTTTTCACAACTGGTCTTCATAAATAAATGTCTAGTGAACCAAAGCTTGGAACTTAGGCCGTTGTTCTGTAAATATCGCTAGGGCAGAAAAGAATACTGTGTTTATTATAAGACATTTTAGCGGTTTGTTATTCTATTCATAACATGATTCTGTTCCCTGACCTCATTTGCTATAATGTATTTCATTCAATTAAAAACTTTTTGTTGTTGGTAATAATGTGGTAGGGGTTTTGATCCCTTATTGTTTTTTATTACTCTCCAAGGGGAGGGGGGTGGGGCGTTCACAAACATAGCGATCAGCTGGCAAGGTTGTCACTTTTTATGAATGATCTCCAGTTCAAAGGACTATTGGCATATTTATGAAGGGATGATCAGACCTAATTGTCACTTTATAATGTACATCACTATTTTGAAAAAGGCAAATAGTGGAGATCGATGTTTTATTTCAAATACCCTAGTCGTCACTTTTGGCGTGATCATCAAATGTCCAAATGTAGCACCGCCGCAGTGGAAGTTGACAGGTCAAGTGTACTACTTCTACATATGAGTTACTTTATGGAAGGTAATGGAGTTTCTGATCATAATTTTATGGTAATGATGATATTATGGTTCACTACTTGAAATAAAATAGCATGTACTACTTATAAAATCTTGAACGCCAGGGCACAAAAAACGTTTGTATGTTTATAAATATATTTTTCTTCCAAAATGAATAAACAAAGTTTGGCTTTAGATATGCTTTAATGCATCATTACTCTGGGGGAACCCAATCCCACCATGTTATTGATTTAGGTCTGGAAGTATTATAGTTGTGGCTTTTTCTGGGATCCAACATTACAATATTGAAATAGCTGGTAATCACAGATTTAAAGCTGACCATACATGTGTTAGTTTTATCCTCTTTTACCTAAAATCCTAAATACAATTACAAGCAATTGCCTGAATTGTTACAAAGAAATCTAACATCCATGGTAAAGCACCAGAACTGAAATTGAATGGCCAAATGTGAAGTGGAAACCAGGCAATTCATTGACAGCTTCAAAGTACATATTTCTTAACAAAAGAAATGTTGAAATGGTATGAAAAAAAAATGAAATTCTATTCACAAGTGATGAGATTTTTTCTGTATTCAGTTTGAACAATTTTGATCCCATTTTCTTTTGGTCAATAAAAAAACTCCATATTATATCTTTGTGATTTTGATAAAAAAGGAAATCAAAAGTCTGATCGTTCTACCAAACTTGTCCCAGCATCCCAATCATCAGCGTGTCAGTGGGCCATTGTTCTAGACTAAGGGCTAAGTACATTTTACTCTATCATCTCAAGACTTAAAGAGGAACTGAACTTAAAAGTAAGTTCAGTTCATCTCTTTTTGCTCTGGCACCAGCATCTTCACCTGGCTCACTTTACAGTTTTGGGATCTTGGTTGGTCAGGCAAGAATGATGCAACATCCGCACATGTGCAGGAGAGTTCATTAATTCCTGACAGCTTTGCCCATAAGGCAACAGGTTCACTAAAATACCCCCGCCCAGGCCTCTCTCATTTTATTCAAAACTGAAAAAAAAGTTGCGTTTGTTTGCTAAAATAAAACTCTAAATAAATGGCCTTCTAGCATAGAAGAGAATGCATACTGAACCTCTCATTGACTGCATATCCAAATGAAGCCCCTAACTTATTCTTCTAGGAGTGTAGGATTTTCTTCTGTTGCAGGACACAGTAGTGAAATAGGAAGCAGCGGGAGACACCAAAGAGTGCAGCAGAAGGCCAGGAATGCAACTCTGAATAGACTCCTTGTAGCAATTGTTCTTCATTAGAGTAGTATTGAGTAGCGGAATGGGCTGAGTAGCAGAATGGGCAGAAAAAGAGTTATTTATAGAGATCTTTTAGGACCTTTTATTCAGGGTTTTATTCTAGTGATGGTTCCTAAAGTCCCTTTAACTTTTACTGGCTAAATAAAAAAAAGTAGAGACCTATTCTGCAACTTTTTTTGTTGGTGGAGCTGCAAACCTGAAATGAATCTGGCCCAGTATTGAAAACATTTGCTAACAAATAGCAAATTAATTTAGGAAATCCATTCCAGGTTTGTTGGATCACCCAGTTTTACTGATAAAAGTGTATCCTCTCCAGTCTTGGAGAGCTTTAATAAATCAGGCCCATACTTTCTAATGTTCTGTCCTGATTTTTCCTGATCACTTGGAAAAAGTAAACAAAGGACAACCCTTACAATGGGGTCACTTGTGTCTGCAACAACTGTGAATTCAATCTGAAATCTGTAAAGATGTCCTCTAACTCTCTCTCAACAATCCAAGGAATAAATGGAAACCTCAATAATGTGACACAGATAGTAAAAAGACAGCAATTTAAACCCTTTCCTTACTCTATTGAAAGTGAAAACAAAGTTTCGGATGTAGATACGCTTTAAGGTAGAAATGCAATATTGTGTTATCATTTTTTTGAATACTAATTGAACCTCAAGAACAGAAAATCTTAAAAGCTATCTAATAAAAATAAATATTATTTTTCCAAGCTGAGGGATGACTAGATTGTGCTCTCAAAAATGAAAAACGAATTCAAAAACAGCTTTATCCCGACAAAAGGCGCAATAATGGGTAGATAGCAATGTTATGAATTTTGCCAGGTTTTCTCGTAGCTTTACGTGGATAATTACAGGCATATTGTATCCCAGAAGAGGCTCAGCCAGCCCTCAATATAATATAATAAGCGCACAGTCTAAATCTTTCATCATTGTTGAGTTGGTGCTTTTCCATGACAACAGATAAGTGATCTGTCGCCATGGTAATGGCTTACATGTCTAGGCCTCGCAAGGTAAGGTTTAATGATTGCTAATTCCTAGATTAAGCTTGCAAATGAACCAGCCTGAGACAAGTGGCAGAAATTGCAGGAGTTGGTTCAGTCAAACCACAGTGGAAAGGAAATCTGCAATTATGATATGGTACAAATTGTAGTGGAGATTTCCATTTTCGGTATACGCAGACCTCTTTATGTAAATGGATGTTTAAGGAGTTTTTTGGTCTAGTCTGCAAGGAAATGTATATTGCCAACAGATGGACGACGCTAAGACTGGACAACATTTTGTTTGATTAAACACTGTATATAATGAGAAATCCCCTTTGTCTTTTCAACCTAAAATAGTATTTTACCTTTTATTTTTATCCTTTTTGTATCTCTGTTAATTTTTTTTCAGCCACTTCCTGTTTACATTACATCCCCCATAGAGTCAGCTGCACCTCATTGACTCTCTACATTAGCCTTTCCCAAATCCAAAGGAACCCTTATAATAATATTTTGGTATAAGGGAAGCCCTGGTAAAACTAATTCAACAGGGATCAGTAGGAAAATGCTCCTAGATTGGTAGTCAGTGGTTTAAATGCCATAAATTACAATGGTGGTCATAATGCCAACCTTACTGACAGCTAACAATCATAGGAGTTCTGCAGCTTTTGCTAAGTGACACCGGTCCTGGAACCTTGTAAGTATTAACAAATGGGAGGTCAATCAACCACAGATTAAGGAAGCTCTAGCAATCCTTGGAGGTATTCTAGAGGTTCTACTGAACCGTGGTTGAGATTGGCTTGTCTATGTAATAGTGACAATGATGGACAATGTCTGAGCAGTAAACCTGTTAGGACCAAGTTCAGGTCCTGGCTGTGTGCATCCAGTGATGGCTGATTGTCTTTTCCCATGTATATTAGGTATAAGTATTTACATTCCATTTGTAGTCTCAGAAACTCTCATGACAAGGTGACAATGCAGCAGTACAACTGGGGAACCCAGACAAATTGTCACCCTGTTACTGAAACTGCAATCTTATGCTGACATCTTCTGAATATGCTTGTTGTCTGGGTATTATGCTGACCCACTTTAAAAAACTAATCGGGAAGTTTGCAAAAATGGCCTCCATGACTCTTTAAGGTTCCCTTAAAGTCACGCTGACAAACCTACTATAAAAGCAGCTAAAAATAAAGTCTGATAGCTGTTATTAGCTGCTGTTTATTGCTATAATTATGTTTAAAGGAGAATAGTTATCAGGGCAGATGATTTGATTGTTAAATGATAAGTACTAGCTGTGCAAAGTAAGACAGGTGTTAAGTGACAGCGCTGGAGCTGAGCCACTGGCGGCCTGGCAGGACTATTCACTGCTCATTCCGGATCTGCGAACGCAAAAGCCACGGAAATATTAATTCTAAGAATAGTTGCAGGGTGAGCAAAATCTTTATTGCTAGATACTAACTCTGCAATGATAATTAAGGGCTACTAAACATAAATTACGGCGCGTTATGTAAAAGAGGTTTTAATAACACTCAGGCATAAATAGGTAAATATTTTTGGAACCTATCAGAGCTGAATCCATTTAAAGAAAAATAATCCCAAAATGCAATGTATTTACAGGAAAGCCGTGAAGACAGAATTCTGCAAGCAGTGCTGCGAGCTGTTATTTTGATCCTGGCTTTACTACTTAGGGAGTGAATTATCTAGAATAAACATGTGGCCAGTAAGGCCAAGGCTATCTGCACTCTTGTCAGCCAAGCTTGCAGATGTTTGGCAGGTCAACCATCGGTTAGGTATTGAAGCTGAGGTTCATGATGATTTGGAACGTGCACCTTTATATATACGTCCACAGTGACAATTACTAAATAAGTAGAGTATATCAACATTCAGACACTGCATAATATATTTATATTTTACTTGCATTCTATCTTATAATTGCCCAATGGTTTGCCCCAAGCCCACTAAGCTTGTTTAGCCAAGGCATGGTCACATGACCTTCTAGAGAATGTTATCCTATTTTAGTGTTAGTTTTCATATATTGAACCAAGCCTGTTTAGATAAAATTATATATATACTGGTTGATGTACTGGGGTCCACTACTTTGGCATGGTTGATTAGCTGCACTATAACAACAAAAAGATGATATCAGAATAACTATTGATTTTATGTAAAGGTATAAGTTGAACATAAACAGACTAAATATGTACGAGCAGACACCACTGCTGGTTTTGTACTTAATCAATGGGTTCAATTGGAAAATCAAAGCGGTAGAAGTATCAAAACACAACATGTGTACAATATTTTGCCCTTTCAATAATTTTTCTTGCTTAACAAAGAATTCTGAATTGATTGAACATTTGCAAACACAACTTGACCTCTATACTTTCCATCAGCATTTACCAACTCATGCAATCATTCCACATCCAGCTAGATAAAAATGATTGGCTCATGATTGGTCTGCTATTGATTCCACTTTTGATCCAATCATTTTATCAGATCAGAAATTGGATCAGAAGTGAGAATGTGCATGTGTTGATTAGCCCTAAGGGTGTAGACCAAGGAGCTTTCTACATTACCAATAACCCAACATTGCAAATCTTGATAAATGCAGTTGGCGTCTTACGAAAGAACTGAGAAATATGTGGGGAAGGTAGAATGGTAAATATTTCATTTCAATTGGAAATCATTTCCAGGACAGATATGTCACAGACAGAAAAAACTGAAAACAAATTATGTTATTGATCTTTTCTGGAAATGTTTTTTTTTTATTGATTTGTATGACACTCTTGGTATTGTCACAGATGTCTTTAATTTATATATCTATTCCTGCTCCATATTTGCCTGACCCTTTGTGTTTATAAATAAATTAGCTTCTTTCCCCACATTTTACCCTTCTGATCTCCTAACCTCTGTATTACCCACTTCTCTGACTCAATCCACCCGTTCCCCTGCAGCTGTACCCAGCTCCAGTGTCCTTCCCTCCGCTCCCCGCGATGTGGCCCCTGTCTTGGTCTCTAGTCGATTTGTTCGTCTCAGCTGGCGACCCCCGGTGGACACGAGAGGAAACATACAAGCCTACACTGTCTACTACTCCAAAGATGGCGCACACAGGTAAGCTTTTTACATTTATTGTTTTTTTGGATCATTTAAGTAACACAAAATTCTATCTCTAGTCAAATTTTTGTTTGTATAGAACAGATTTTTTGCCATCTGTGTCCTTCTTTTACTACTCAAGTTACAATCTGATTATCTGACAATAGATCTACCAACAGATATGTAGTGTAAGAGGACCTTTCCAATTGGATACAAGTTAATTGGGTAGTTTAGGTTGGTCCTCTTGGTCAAGAATGTTCAAGATATGACATGTATGGTCGCCTTTTGGGAGATTTCTTTGAAAACAAAAAGTGATGGAAAGTCACACAAACTGAGCAATAAATAATACACATTTTAGTAGTAGGATAAAGGACTGAAAAATTGCCATATAGGACTTCCACATCCTCCATTTCTTGTGTGGGTGTCTTGGGGCAGGAAGTTGGAGAAAACCCAACCAGGGGTAAAAGACAGACAAAAAAAACCCAGAAATGTAAACTCTAACCCCACTTTATAAAAAAACATGGTTTGGAGTTAGCCCAAAGTACATAAAAGAAATTACTATGAAGTTTGTTGTAATGTATTTTGCATGTGACTTTTTTTATACTTTTTTTATTGTGTTTGATGCATTTGTAGATGCTTCCTCCAGCTGTGAAAATGCCTCTGGCATGCATGGACCAACAATGCATCAGTATGCAGTCTTGCAGTATTATGCAAGTAAAAAAAACTAAATTTGTGAAAAGATGGCCTAGCACCCTAAAATATTGGTGTTATGTGGGTATATTTCTTTAATGGAAAAAGTCAATAAAGTCAAAATTGTGGAAATCCAACTTTGATCTGTATACTAAAAAATAAAAGGATCTTCAGCCAGTGGAAATGTAAAAGCAGCTTAAAGCAATGTTTAGAAGCAGGTCAAAAGGAAATCAAAAACAGGTCACAACGAGGTCAGAGAAATCCTAAAGTGATCTCAAATCCACGCTGAATATACCTGAAAGCATCTGGCCTTTGCCATCTGATAATGCCAGAAGGAAATCTTTCATAAAATCCACATTTACTTCTAATTTAATTTTTCCTCTTTTAAATATAATAAAGAATTTCTTCCCACTAAAAACAGTCTTAGATTTATTATGCAGATTAAATGTGTAAGAAATGTGTTAATAAATAATGTATACTAAGTAATAAAGAAGAAGAGGCATAATTCTCAGACTGACTTAAGGAGGTTTTCCTGATTCGTATCGGCGGGGTTCCAGAACCCCTGCAGATTAACTACTGTAACGGCGCTGCCAAGCAGCTCCAAGGCCACCGATGCTCGGAGAATTGCTTGGCTTTTCTCGCTGTGGTGCTGCCTAATCTTAGAAACTGAAGCTTTATAATACAGGTTGTGCTGTTAAAGGCCACATTTATACTTCCTCCTCTCCTAGGTTTGCAAATTTATGCCTCCTATATACCCCTAGTCAACCGACCAACCTTAGCATCATAATAAGTGAATGAGACGTCAGCCACACAAGACGTGTAGACATAGGAATCTTTGTGATATCCTTAGCAGCTTGCTTACCCTAGTACATCCCTGGACTTTAGGATATAAAGACAGTTTTTAGCTAAAGACTTATAGACAAATAACACTTTCCGCCTATATTTTGTGGTGCAAAAAAAATACACAAAAAACGACTGGTTAAACTTTTTTATACAACTATTTTCCCCCTATGTTAGCTTTTCAAGATGAAATTCTGGTTCTGAATATGTATTTTTTAAAATAAATGCCTTTAAATCCAGTTCTAGACTATGACAGCTCCCATCATCTGGTGGCCAAATTGACTGAGCCGTACTATGCCTATGACAGGTGACTACCAGATGATGACTGTTGATGTCATCACCACCAAATTAAGATTTATAAGAACTATAGCAGAACTATCTGGCCACCACTAGCTCCATTAAAAAAAAACACCAATCACCAGCAGTAGGAAAGCACATAGGGGTCATATATACCTGAAGGTCTTTTTTACCATAGTATTTGAATTCATATTCAGTCAATTTTAGGGTTTAAACATCTCTACAACATTGCACAACCAACACTGTTGTTTCCTGCTTTACTTGTCCATTGTGCATGGTAGGTTTTTAAAGCTACAGAAGGAAATATCAGTGTCACCTACCTGGCTGTACAATGGGGGAGCGATGTGTGTATCCTAATACTGGCTGCTCAGAATGAGAAACCTTTTGCCAGGTAACACAGTTATCATGTAGCTGTTTGCTTTAATCAAGAAAAATATAGATTTTTTTTTCCTCATTAAATTTCTTTCTTGGATCAGAAGACTTTTCTATGTTATATTATTCAGTCCATAAAATTATTTCTCTGTGTGTCTGCAATAGATAGCGTTTGTTTGTTTGTTCCGGAAATGAACTGAAAAAATGTATTTCAAATCTCGGGCAGTGTTATTGCCCGGAGCCACCGCTAATCTCAGAAAAACGCTAATTAGATTTTTTTGTATTATGGCCTTTCAGTAATTAGTCTAACTTGTCAGATATTTGCAGATGCAACATTGTAAATGAGTCAGCATTCTCCAGCAGTATAGCTTTCAGAAAGGCTCTAACATGCAGGGACTATAGAAAGTAAAATGCAACTTGCTCATAATACTGTATTCCAGTTATTTATGATAGCTGGTAGAGGCTTCTAGAACATGAAAATAGAGGCTAATAAAGGAGAACTCCAGGCTTAATACAGAAGTCGCCAATAAAGATGCCATCAAGGCTGCTGTGGTTGCAATTTATTTTTGGAGCTCCTGGAAAATAAAAGATAATGTTCTTTCTTTTGTTCACCTTCTGTAACCCCCAACGATATGTGGAGTCCAAGTGAGCGATGATTTGACAATTTTCCTACTGCTTCTTCAGAACCAGATTTCGCAGGTCTGGCAGAAGTAGGTAGTACTGAACTGCTCACTGCTATTCCCGTTCATTCTCCATTGGGCTGCCACAATTAGATGCTACATGTAGCGCCTCCCCCAAGTGAAAAAGCAGTGACCACACTGTAACCCCATTGCCAGTCTACACATAGCTAGAGGCCCAGAATTCCTATTTTTTTCCTTATTGACCTTGGCAGGCTAGCTCTCCATCGTAAACACACAGAAAGTATTTTTAGGTGGTTAGAAACCAACTACACTTTCATTCACACCAGTGCATTTTGATAAAAGGTATATATTTCTGTGCTTGAATGGCAATGCATGTACTGTACTGTGGTGCTTTGTTTTGCTATTAATCTTCTAGTAGAAAGTTTCACTGGAGTGTCAATACCAATGAATGGCACCATGGGGAACCAACACCCATAATGTTCATTACAGCATGTCACCAACCATTACCACAATGCAGAGGCGTGAATAGATGCACAGTACCATTACAATACCATGAACTTTAGCAGATTGACAACCATCAGATCTTTTGCTGCTTAATTAATGTGTCCCTAATATTCTCCAATAATAAATTGCTCAATGCATATTTACAGCTTTGTTGTTTTGCTAGTTAGATGAATGCATATACATGTTTATAGATAATTATAAACCTATTTGTTGTTATCCTAATAATTCCGCACTTCTATTCAATCCACATAACGTGTTTTGCATTCAGCTATAACACTCTTAATTCTCGATCCGGTCAGTCTCTGCTGGTTACGAGCTTTAATGAGGAGATTTATGCAAGCACCATCTGAAGTCTGTGCTTTAATTTCCCTAATATGTTTATTTATTCTGCCCAAGCGATGTTAAAGAATAACTCCAGTATAATTACAACATAAGGCATTGTTTTGAAACGAGCTGCTGATGAAATCATTAAATCTGTTTATTTGCATGTTTCATTAGCTTATTCATGGAGCATTAGAACTTTTTTGAAACCACTTTTGAGAGCTGATCACATCAGTTCTTACCCTTGGATGGAGCTTATTGTCTACCATTCACACCACATAGTCTTGCACACTAGAAGGCCAGTTTGAATTGAATTCATTACCTTGCTGCGTGTTTTTGGATTGTGAAAGGAAACAGGAGTCCTCTGGGACCATATATACCCCAATGCAGATTTTGTTCTCCCTGGGCCTCTTGTTCCAGGCATGTCACCAAGATGTTTTTAGTGGTTATCTGGCTTCTGAATAGTTTGAATCCTTCCCCAAATCCTCTACACCCCTCCCCTGACTCAGGCTCACCTGACTTTTATATGATTGAAGAAGCAAATAGTGCTTAGTTTTTCGATCACAGCAGAAATAGGAAATATATGATTCTAATATATTGCCATTAGTTAGATGGAAGGCAAAATACCAGCTGTGCGAGGTTGGAGTCTTATTGACTCTATATATTCTATATTTTGAAAAATCAGTGTTGATTAGGAAATTCATGATTGTCTTTTGTATGTGTTTTTACCATCCTCGGATCAAGTTGCCATGGCATTTTCCAAGTCATTAGTTTAAAAGCTAGCTATCATGTATGTTCTAGAATATGTTTTGCGTTACCACAATGTCCACTTTAAAGTAAACCTTTCAGACATTTTAAAACTTTAAAAATAAAAGTTCTTCCTAATAGGAGGGAAAACAAAGTGAATTCTCAATTGTTACTGACCAATGCTAAAATACAATTTCCTGACCAATGAGGGGGCCATTATAGGCTACCCAGGCTCTGTCATTGAAAAAGGAAATGGTAGTTGGTTGGATATATTCATGTAGATTAGGATAGAATGGCAATAGAAGAGAAAGGGGTGAACAGAGAAGAGAAGATCCGAGGAGGGGTGAGGAGAATAGTAAAGATTGGGGAAGGAAAATACAGCAAATTAGTTTAGGAGAAAGGATGACAAGCCAAAAGACGATGATTGAGAAGCATGGGGTGAGGAAGACAGTAGAGGTTCTGAAAGGAGGGAAGTAGAGAGGTGGAGGGAAGTAAACAAGAAGAGCATAGAGGACTGGAGGGGATGAGAGAGTAAAGTATGGAAGAGGACAGTGGGAGGGAAGACTAGGAAAGGAAAGTAGAGGTAGGTGAAAACAAAGAACATAAGGTTAGAGTAGAGTTTGGGATTTGACTAAGGAATAGAAAAGGCCAATGAACAAATAGGAGGATTGGAAAAGAGAGGACTTCCAGAAAGGGAAAAAACATAATGGGGGAGAAAAATGGTAAAGAGAACATGGGAGGAAGGATTGAGGAACGGATAAAAGAACGTAAGGTAAAGAAACAGTAGGGGATGCCTTGAGCTGGGATGACAGCAGAAAATGAAAAGGAAGATGATTAGGAAGAGGAAACGGGAAGACATGAGATAATAGGAATGGGGGGTATGATAAGAGGACTAGATTGGATTGGAGGGCAAGAGAGGAGTGGATAGAAGTGGAGAGGATGTCAAGGAAGGAGAAGAGGGCAATAGAGAGGAGGTAAAGGAAGGATAGGACAGCAGGAATGGGCAAGGTAGAAATGGGCATGAATGGAGTGCATAGGAGGATAGTAAACAAAAGAGGAGAGAGTAAGGGAGAGGAGGACAGAAGTCGAACTGAGGGAAAGGCATGAGAAGACAGAAGTTGAGGATAAGTAGAAAATTACTGGAGAAGAGGGATAAGGATAAAAGGATAGGAAGGGTGGGCAGAGGAGGAAAGAATAGAAAAAGAGGGCAAGCAGGGGTGTAGTGGAGTGGGCACGGCTGGGTACGCCGCGCCCTTTCATTTTTCGGGAATGGGCACACGTGTCTACTCTTATTTTGCAAAAATTCTTTAATGGTCTGCGGCTCTGGCTGGTCTGCCCCCCCACAGGATCAGGGTAAGGACTCCGCTGGGGGGGGGGTCGCACCACCAGAGCCGCGGACCATGTCTCCTATATGGAATTGCAGGCTCAGGCGGTGGTTGGGTTGTCTCTCTGAACACAACCCAGCCACTCTCGCATCACAGGCTCAGATCTGCAATAGGAGAGTGGGCGGGATCAGGTATCATGATGTCACTCTGGGGGAAGTTTCTTCCCCTTTGCGTGACACATAGGAGGGGTGTAGTGGGACAGGCACATTTACATAGTACGGTGCCCCCTCTTCTTTTTTATGACTACACCCCTGAGGGCAAGGGAGGACAGGGCAGGAGTGAAGGAGAGAAAAAAGGATGAAAGGACAGATGTAGAGAGGAAAAAAGATAAAAAAAGGTGAGTTTTTTTTCTTTTGTTTTATTTTTTACCTTCAACCTCCTTCAGTACCCCCTATTTAAGTTTTTTTCCTCCAGTAAATAAGTGTCAAGAAGTATATATTTAGTTTGGAAAATTAAGCCAAGAGTGGTATTTTTTTTTTTATACGCTGCATGTTAAACTATTTCCATAATCAGTTAATAGGACTTTACTTGACATAAGCAGTTAAGCAGGCCAAAAATATTAATTATTCATCGTGCAGACAATGAGAAATATGGTAATGCTACAATGTATTATTGGGCACATGCATTATTTTGGTTTGCATGGCTTAAACTCATGTCAGTTTGAAAAATTACAGGTCAACCCTTTTATGTCTAACACTAAATTAATCTGGGAAAATATGCACGGATGCTTAAGAGTTGCTGTTATTTCTGCACGTTAGTTTGAGAGTGGAAGGCACAGTCAATGGATTTTGTCTGAAATCACAGTTCACATGAAAAATTAAAAATGAAACATTCTTTCCTTTATAAATTCCTTTGTGTAAATTCTGCATGACACAAAGCACTTGTGGTTCTATTCACATCTATGTTTTTTTGTGTGTTGTAGGCACATTTTACACACATGTATTATAATACCGCATCACAAAAAAATAAATATTGTCTGCTACTTGGTCTAATCCAGGTGTCCTTTACTAAATCAAGTGCGCTGAATCCAAATCTGAAGTCCGATTCTGCCTAGGACTTCAGGATCTTAAGTTAGTTTTTTGTTGCAACAACATATACAATTACACATAATTCACTTGAGTCCTTGTTCAACACACATGTACACTTGCTTTTGCGTTTGTGGCTCTCCGCTGTCTCCTGTTGCAGAAACCAGCAGTAGTCGCCCATCATGTTGGGGTTGCACCGGCCTTGATATCTTGTTTCCATAACAGAAATGTCCTGGTGGAACCTCTTCCCTTGTTCATCACTCACATCACCCAAATTTTGTTGGAAGAAGTCCAGATGGGAATGTAAGAAATTAATTTTAAGTGACATTCGGCAGCCAAGTTGATGGTATGCTGCTAGCATGTTGTTCACTAGTTCAGAATGGTTTTCACCTCGCTGGTTGCCCAGAAAGTTATGTGCAAGTAGCACAAATGAATCCCAAGCAGCAAGTTCAAGTGGGTTGAGTTTGTCTCTGAATGTGGCATCACGCATCAAATTGCGGATTTGGTGACCAACAAAAATGCCTGCTTTCAGTTTAGCATCCGTTAAAACTTTTCCAAACTTGTCCTTCAGATACTGAAAACCCATACCATCAAGATCCATTCCAACGACAACGTTTTTCATTAATCCAAGTTTAATTTGAAGTGGCTGAAGGTAAACTTTCTGTGGAACAGTGAGTGATATATGCTTTACGTTGTACTGGCCAACAGTGTGTTTAGGTGTGGGTGGGCATTCTTTCACTTTGTAATGGTTGCTGCCATCACGACTGTTTCACAGGCACAGAAAGCACATATATTTTGTAAATCTCAATTGCAGGCCAAGAAGGAGTGCCACCACCTCACCACAAACGTTTCACTTGAGTTCTGAATAGTTTATAAGCTTCTAAATGACCTCCATGGATTCGTATTTCTCTTTCATTCCCTCGGCATGAGCAAGAGGAACAGAAGGTTTTTCATTACCTTTATGAAGCAATACAGCTTTCAAATTTGCTTTGCTCGAGTCTATGAACAATCTCCACTGCTCTGGTATGTATTCGCAACCTAACTCCATCATCAGACCACTCATGTCAGTACAGAAGCAAATGTCAATTTCCAGCTTGTAATAACCTGCAAACTTTGTGTGACGATCACAAAAGTGTGAAGTTGTTCCTTTTTGTAGAAAATCCCACTCCTTTAATCTGGAGTCTAACAGTTCAGACTTCTCTTTTGACAAAGACAGGTCTATTACTAGATCATCTAAATGTGATTGGCTTATAAAATGTTGCTTACCTTCTTCAAATTAGGGTTCATAACATTCATTAACATCAACATCATCCTCCTGTCCCTCATCCGACATGTCACTGTCAGTAACAACAGATGTAGGAGGGACTGGCACTGGATTCTCTGACTTCATGTGGCACTGGCTTCAGAGCAGATTCACAATCAGGATAGGTGATTTTTGACTTGGTCTTCTTCGAAAACCCAGCAATTTTACTCATACAGAAGTAGCAGTCGGAGTGATGGTCTTTTGGCTCACGCCAAACAGCAAAAGGCATTTTATTCCTTTTCCCATTCAACCATTATGTTGGACCAACGTAACACACCTGAAAGCAGATATGAGATGCCCAGCTTTTATCCTTTTTCAAATTTCACATCCTAAGCAATACTTGTAAGCAAATCTCACCCTCTTGGTTAGGTTCTTGCATTGATCTCACGGAGTATATTTGCCACAAATGTAGCAAAAAATGTCTGATTTATTAACACAGCTGCGCCTACTCATCCTTTGCTCCAAATAGACTCACTATGGCCTAGCTATACGATCCAATAACATGGTTTTGCACTAGAGACAAGCCCTTGGTCCATCTCGCCTTTTATACCTATTTCTGATGTCAGCTCACTGACTTGCCCAGACTTGCCCAGCCGCTGCTGGAACATGCTCGCCACCAAGGACGATGATTCAGCTAAGGAGGCAGCAGGCATAGTGGTAGCTGTGACTGTTAAAATGTCCCCATATAAAAATACATTACTCAATTACCAACCATTTGAACAGCTATATCACGCCTATAACCTGAAATCTGTACATGATAGGCAAGTTCTGAGTTCAGATTTGGAATCAGCACACTGGATATCATGTAAATCACATGTGTTATTCCCAGTAGCAAAAACGTTGTTGAGCAGTGAATTGATCTCAATAAAACACACATTAAATTGCACAAAAGATGCAGCAAGCAGGACTTTTTTGATGCATTGTACCCCCTTGCAATTTAAATGTGCTGATTTGAACATGACGTAAAAAGGACCCAAAGTTCACCCAACAAAAAATGCAGACCGGCAGTTTTTTCTTTTACAAAAGAGACTGTGAAGTCCATCAAAGATATTTCTTCTGGCCTGTCAACAGTTCTTTTCCTTTATAGTATCAGTACTATTGTGTGCCAGGACAAAGTAATTCTGGTGTATGGTCGTTTCTGTAAGTGGGTTGTCAAAAAGGACATAAAAGAGACTGTCTCGGAATAAGCAATGACAGGGCCTCTTTAATGATCATTCACAAATAGATATTAAAACAAATAATTCCAATACACCTTCATAAAAGGAACAAGATTGTATTCAATGTGTTTATGTCACACTTACCTCTTCCTCATTAAAGGGCAGGCATCTCTCACCTGCGCATGTGGGAAGTTCTGACACTGGGCATGCCTCTGTTTCCAAGCTTTATCAATTCCGTCCAATCCGCTGGCCAATCAGAAAATAGCCTCTTGACCAACCCTGGCTGTTTAGCTAGCTCATGGATTCCACTCTGTGTTTGTGCAACGTGTCTCCATTGTGCTGAGCCCCTAGTTCTGTGGGCTAGTTCCTGTACACCTGTTGCCTAAATCAGTGTTTCGTCCATCCAGCTCCTGCATTAACCCCTTGTTGTCCAGTCTGTTGGTTCCCATCCAACTTCCCTGTGCTGTTCCAGTGTCCTTTTCAGTCTGTGGATATCCCTGAGTCACCTGTGCCTCCTGTTGTGTCCAGTGTCTCCTTGCCCACAGTGGCCCCTGTGTCACTGGTGTCTGTCTCCTGGATCCCTGGCAATAGACCCCTGGTGTGTGACCTGACCGCTCTTGCTTGCTGCCTGCCTCAACCCTGGCTTTTCTCGATTATCCTTCTGCTTTGTGATTTGGTACCATGTTTTGCCCACCTTGGTGTGCCCAAGGACCCCAACCTGGCAGTAACCAGTGGCACAACATCCTGACCATCAGAGGCTCTGGAGAAGACCTGGTTACTGCTTAGACTCTGCTCCTTGGCCCTTCTCAGGACTCACATCACCTCCGTGCAAGCCGTAGCGCCCCCTTAGTGGTCATGTCTCTCCGTGCATGACAGTTTAAACTAGATACAAATGTATTTTACAGCAACCTACCAGACCCTGTAGATGCAGTTGCTTTACTTTTCTTTTTTTAGGATTTTTTTTCTTTATTTTGACCTACTGACCCTGCCAATAAAACACTTCCTGACAACATTCCCTTCCTGCACTGCATAGAAAAGCAGCTTTGTCACTTTTGAACTTCACTGAATAAGTCCCAATATGATTCTTCTAGTCAGGCACCCAATCTGAATATATTTTGCAAACCCTTGTAGATCTATTGAAGAAAATTGGAGGCAATTTCCAGTCACTGACAAATTAGTACTGTGTTTGAAACCTGAGTATGCTAGTGGGAAGGAAATTGGATTATTCACAGAAAGACAAATAAAACAGGTCACCCATCATGATTGCATTTCTTATGGCACTTCTTGAAACATACAAACTCCAGGATTAAAGTAAACCTTGTTTTGCCCAAGTAGGGCAAATCAACAGATTCATATACAACCTCTTCAAATGACATGCAAGTATAAATTTTAAACTCTGAATGTGGCTACAACTGAAGACATTCTGAATGAAGCATGAATTGTAGCCCCAAGTATGTAGGATATATAGTTCTCTGCAAAGGATATATAAGGTATTTTAGGGGTTGATTAGGATTACTAGAGAAATAGGAGGCATGTATAATTAAGACAAGAAGAAAATGTTTTGTTTGGTTTTTTTACATTAGTTACACTTTATTACAATACAAAAACTGACCAGATGGTAATAATCAGGCAGATCCAGATATTTAACAGACAGTGTGAGTTTTCTTTCATACTGCATATGAGTAACATTCAAAGTAAAGAACAACTCACTGTACATTTTATACTGTATTAATATGCATGCAGAAATATGTATTTAAAAAATTATGTTATCGCAACATAAAAGTATAAATGGACACTCAAACAACAATATATAAATAAATAAAGAGGAAATGAGGAAAAAGAAACAGAAACTAGGTGAACAGGCTGACATTTAATTAAAAATGTAAATTCAGCGACAGCTCCAGCAGATGTTGGTGTTATGTTATCAAATGAAGTGTTAAAAGTAAAATAAGACAGCGATATATTTCACAAACATCTCACTTGATTCACAGAAAAAAAAAAATGATTGACAAACCAGCAACTGAGACTAAGGCTATACACTTTAACACCTTTCACCAAATGAAAATAATCTACAAGTTTAAAGTGTTGACAATCAACATATTTTATTTACTCCTTTTTGGTCCATTAATTATTATTTGCTTATATTTGTTTGATATGTGCAATAAAATACATTCTGATCCTGTCATAAATTCTGAGTTGTATTGCTTCCTGTCCATACTTCTGGTTCCTATCTTGGACTAAAGAATAAATAAACTTTATAATGTGCAGATAAAAAGAATGAGAGGGATTTGGTAGTTTAGCAAAAGACAACTGGATGGAACTGAAACTTTTCCCTACACAAGATGCTGCAAAAACCTAAAAGCTTAGCATATTTCTGTCAGACAAATGTTTTTTAGGGTATTCCAGGTACAAATTAGAAGGTATTGTGGAGATGCATTATGTATATATATATATATATATATATATATATATATATATATATAAATTAACGTACAGGGTGTCACCCCCTTCTCACTTCAAATTCCTCCATAGCTCTTGTCCCACTCACCATTCTGACTCAATATACAAATACCCCCTTATCGGTCTCTTCGTTCCTCCAATGATCTACTAATGACTTCCTCACTTATAACCTTTTCACATGCATGGCTTCAAGACTTTTTTAGGGCTGCCTCTACTCTGGAACTCACTTCCTCATCCTATTTGGCTTTCTCCTACTTTCTGCTCATTTCAAGAGCCCTTAAAACCTTAAAACTTTCAAACTCACCTGCCCATCATCTTCCCCCTTTTGAACCCTCACTACTTACCCACAATTACATATCATCCTTCTTTTGTGTGCTACATCCCCCTCCTCTTAAATTGTAAGCTCTTCTGAGCAGGGTCCTCTCCTCCTCCTGTGTCATTGTTTGTATCCGTCATTTGGTACCCCTACAGCACCTCATAATATGTCGGCACTATATAAATACAGTATAAAAATAATATTATACAAAACTAAGAAAAAATGACTTTACATTTTGGCATTGCAACAAACATACCTAAAATATTTAATATTGGGGAAGGTAGTGGTGAGCATACTGAACAATTTTAAATTTTACTAAAAAATGGCTGCATTTTCATTGATTACTTTGGCCAACAATGCAACATTCACATCCTTTCCTAAATCAATACATCCAAACACTCTCAGCATTGCCATCTACAGAATCGGATCCTTATCTGTTATTATTTTACAATGTTTTTTTACATTAATAAACCTTAGAGGAAATATGTGTAAAAAATGAAATGTATTTTGTAGCCAGAAATAATAGTATAAAAAAATGATGAGCCCGGGGTTTTCCTAAAGTAAATTATCCTTATTCTTGCATTATTTAGGGACTAAGAGAAAATTTTTGCTCTGTCTCAGCTTCATTCAAAGCCCGGTAACAACCTTAAAGCTTCTTTTATTCCTTTTTGTATTAGTTAGATCATGTCATGTCAGGTTTTCTGGCAAAGATCAAAACCAGTTAACAGAACAGCAGAATCTCAAGACAGGAGCTTTTAAATGTTAGGTGACAAAGTGACTGGTATCAATTGGAGTCACTCGCTAAGGTGTAAGGAAGTCATGTGTTGTCGACATGTGTTCATGTCTTCTCAAACCCTCCTTTCCTGTATCACATAACAGCTGTTCAGGCCTCATTCTTTATTCCTTTTAAATATATCTTTTTTATTTTTGTCCTCTCTCAAGCATTTCAACAGTCTAAAAATGCAATAATGTTTCCTAAACAATTTCATTGTTCACAATACAAGCTCTAAATATGTATTTTATTATTATTATTATGTATCCTTTAGTTCTTTAGATGAACTCAAGGATTCATTTCCAAATAGAAACAACACGATAACAATAAGCGGGTCTAGATTTTTTTAATATATATTTTTAAAAAATATAGGATCATAAAACTTTTTTTTTTAAATTTCTAATATTTTGCTCTTTTATCTAACGCATCCACAAAAAACAAGCATTCTTTTTAGTTTTCAAATAACTGAATCTGGAAGAGAAGACACTCTTTGGGAACATTGTCACCTTTCATGATGTGTGGCACTGCAGGGTAAGAAATGATAAGAATGGTAATTATTTGGACAGGATGACACAGAGAGTTAAAATCTAACCTTAAAAAGTTTCCTACCCATTCCAGTTATACTAGAAAACGTTGTTTTGCTACAATCTTTTACCACACACTGAACATATTTTCACCACTTTTTGTGCTGACTAGAAGAGTAAATAATCCCAATGGGGTCACAGGTCCATAGACCCATCAAGAATTTAATTTCTTCTCTAATCTGTTAAAAACTAATGCTGTCCATAGGTCAATATTTCTGTTGGATCAAGTACAGGTAGTCCCCGAGTTAAGGACATCCGACATACGGACTACTCCGAGATACGAACAGGGCTTCCCTGCTCGCCCATGTGCAGGACAGAGGCTTGATGGGGGGAGGGGGGCAGTTCGCATGACTTGCAGAAAAAGTCTGAGCTGTTCTGCAGCCTCTTGTAACTCATGAATAACCAAGTCAAACCCTACAGTTGTTTCTTTTTGCATATCAAAGCACAGCTTGCCTCAGAAATTAATAAATGTCTAGGCTCCATAAAGTTTTTTTTTTCTTTGAGTTCCAAAAAGTTTGGGAAAATGTAAAAGTTACTGATTATGTTATATTCTTTTTTTAATGTGCTGTTGTCTCTCTCTATAGAGAACGAGCCTTGAACACAACACAACCGGTTGCCTTGCAGCTAACAGTGGGGAACCTAAAACCCGAGGAGACATATTCTTTCCGAATTGTTGCCTACAATGAATGGGGACCTGGAGAGAGTTCACAGCCTGTGAAAGTTTCTACACAACCAGAATGTAAGTAAAAACTACCCAAATATTAATTATACTTTGTAAAATAGTATTTGGTGGTGCTTGTTTACCTTTGCATTTTTTGTTTATATTGGGAAATATAGTAGGGGTATTTGCCATTTGGTTTTTGTTCATATCATGATTTCCTTTTTTGCTATAAAAATAAATAGGAATACCAAAGTTACCTTATACTGGTTGATGCACCTTAGAAGGAAATTTAAATGCAAGGAGGTCTACTACAGATCAAATGCACCCATCAATGCATCTCATATGCAAGCAGAATTCACTGCATTTGTCCATTGACCCAAGCATTTGCCATTTAATAATAAAGACCAACCAAGGCCAAGCAGATTCAGCGAATGTCCATGACCTTTAACTCTATTAATTACAGCAAGATAAATTCTAATTCTATTTTTTTACATTTTTTGTATTGTCACATGACTGGTCAGACTTCTTCTGTGTCAGTCTTCTCTATTTTTCCTGCCTGTGTATGCTGTGTTTCAGACATCTGAGCCCTTGTGTCCCACCCTGCTGAGGGATTACTGGGAAACTGATCAGGAAATGCAGGAAACCTACATCTTCGCAATGTAATGTATCCCCTATCTGAAGCAAGTAATTGCAAACAAACCATTCCAGCTTGCATCTGCTTCCATGCTTAGCATGGTCTCAATCAAGTAAAGAACATGTACAAATGACAGATTCTCCAAGTATTTAAATAAAAGGTGATAAACAACAGTAATATATAACACATAATATGTATAAAAACACATACATATAATATAAATAGTAATAGTAGTTTATCTTAATATAGTTTAACTATTAGGGTTACCATACATTTTAAACAGTTCCAGTTGTGTCATCTCTCATATTTATGTTTGCATTAAAAAATGTAATCCCATTTTCAGTTTGCATATGTAGGCATCAGCTTAGTAAGATTTAAAACTATTTCATGGTCAAAGTAGACCATTAAAGTTAAAGCAAAATTAATTAAGCAAATAAAGCTCCCTTCCTTCTAAAACCAATATTTCATTTTTAGTAGATGCCAGAGTGATGGATCATATAAGACCAGAACTTCTTTCTTTGTATTTCTCTGGATTGAGCTTTAAATATATTTGTCTGCTCAGTCCAACTCCTCTATATAATGTAGGTGGGAGAGATAATTTAAGTGGGGGAGATTTGTAATCAATGACCAATTATTTGTTATCATATGGCAACTCTGATGGGTGCCTATGTATGTGTGTGTGTATATATATATATATATATATATATATATATATATATATATATATATATATACAAACACAGAGAGAGAGGGAGTAATACTCCTGGGGAAAAAGAGTATGCTGTATATAGCTACTGTTAAGGGGAAAGGACTAATTCACTTCTTCACCTTTAATGGAGGTAAAGAGAGCTAATCAGGGATATTATATTATCTGTTGTGTGGGCAAGGAGCACTTTATACACTATATAGCTAAAGGTATGTGGGGAAGGCCCCATTCTTTTACTTCATGGCTGTGCCTGTACACAAAGCCAGCTTCATGAAGGCTCGGTCTCATCATGAGTCCTTTGTGGAGCAACCAAGTTACCTCCCTAGTAAACACCTTTAGGATGCAGTGAAATGCAGATTTTGGGTTGAAGTTTTCTCATTTAAAGTTAGACTCACAAATCTGACCTCACAAATGTTATTTTAGCTAAATGTCTGCAAATTTCCAGAAGTTTAGTTTAAAACCTTATTAAAAGTCTTCTCAGAAGGCCAGAGTGGTCGCCTCCAATACCTATTATTTAAAACATAAAGTCCAACAAGCTGTGAAGGTTTAGGTGGCCACAAACTTTTCACCTACTGTATACTTCAAAGTGCTTTATTGTTCCAAGCGCCTACATTTTTGAAGCAGGCTTCTGGATCTTGAGAAGATTTGTCCTGTTCTAATAACAGTACTCTTACATCCGATGGGGGAAACAACGGTTGCTGAAGTCTCTTCATTGGAAAAATAGATTGAAATTTTAACGTACATCCTTCAAAAGGACTGCCGAGACACTTGAATATGAACCTGTAATTTGAAAAATAATCAAGTCCCCAATCTGGAATGTTCATGCAGATCAGGAAAGAGTCAGAAATTTTTCAGAAGTTTTTCAGAACTTTTCAGTCATTATCTGCATACTTCCAGGTTCCTGGCTTAAAGCATAGATTCAAGAGAATCCACATTCTAACCAGACAACTAGCATTTTCAGAATATGAGATCTTTACAGGTATCTCTATTTTTTCCAAAGATAGAGAGGGTTATTCAAATCAGCCTTAGTTTTTCCTTCTTGATTTGAAATGGCACAATTTCAAGAATTCAGCTGAAGCTTTTTCTTTTTTTCTGAGCAGAGATTAAATCCTTATAAGCTCACCCTTCCTTCTTTGCTTTCATAATGTATAATTTCACCAAAGTCCAATAAGTCGTGATTTTCAGTGACTGCAGATAGAAGCGATGTGCGTAATCTTTTTATACCACATACTGCGAGCAAAAGACTTTACAATTTATTTTCAGTTTTTCCACTTCTTTAAAATGTCAAAAGAGAAGCATAATTAAAAAGTGAATCTCTTTTTATTTGTTAAGTAAATGTTGAAGAGTTTATTCTACGGATAAAAGTATTAAGGAAAATTACAATAATCTGTGTTTTATGCTCTTATCATCGAACACCCAGAGGATTAATTGTATACTGCTGATGCGTATATTGACACTTTTTGTTCGCGGATAATTATTTTTAGATGGTAAAGCTATTGATCTTTTTTTTGTTGAAGAGCAAAATAAAAAAAACTGGAAAAGATTAGGAATATTTACCTTTCGTATATCTATAAAGTCTAACTTTGGGTTCTGTCCTCCCTACACCCCCTTCCCCCCTCAGTTTAGTTTATGAATTTAAATATTTTTAGTGAAGGTATGTTAATGCTACATCTTTTAAATTTGCATGACAAGTTCAGGGAAATGTATCATGTATATATGTATATTTTCTTTAAAGCTTCAAACTGGTGCGTTTTCTATACAAGAACAAATGGGTTCTGACCTGAAGCCTACTGCGAACCTTTGGAATGAATTAAAACATTAAGTGTAATTCAGGTCTATCTATCCAGTATCCAGTATCTATTCAGTACCTAAATTCATAAGGGTTTTTTTGGGCAAATATGCACAATTTTCCACAGACAAGCTCCAATTCTAGTAGTAATGTTCCTAGAAAAGTGGAGGCCAATTTTGTAAAATTACCAATAGTTTTGGAATGGGATGTTAAGCAAGCTTTTATGCTTGATATGGTGCTCACACCTTTAGAATAAATAGAATGCTGACTGTAAATCAGATCTACTCATCCAACATCAGTACCTATGTCACAAATTCCCACAGGCACACTACAAATCTAATCATTCCAAGAAGAGTGAAGGCTGTTAAAGCCACCAAGGATGTGGGGTGTATATAGTTAACATCAAAGCAATATAGTCAATATGAAATAATCAAATTATTGGCATAGCCAGAGTGTTAATTTGGTGCCAGGCTTGTCCAAGGCTTTTCTACTTCTAACGGTATGTAGACACTGTATCTTTTTCATTACAATACTGAGAATTCTCAGGTGTTGATAAAGAAGGCTGGTCCTTCCATTAACAAGATAAGGAGTAGGGACATGGAGAAGCAAAAAGATTTTAAAAAATGGAAAGGTAAAAATCTGCAAAACACATTTGCTGTAATTACTGTAATGTTTAAAGTTCACCTAGGATTTTTTTTCTCAGCTGAACACTTTTAGCAGCACAATCTATAGTGTGTACCTTTGCAATGCCCTGATCTAGAGAACACATTGACCTCTTTATCAATCCAAACTCAGAGTGCTGCCAAAATGAAGCAGCTATAACCCTTTGAATAGGAAAATATCTTGAATTATTGGTGCAAACAATGTAAAATCTTTAGAGTTAAAAGACGATAAAAAAGGCAATAGCTGATTTTGAGATGCAGTTGGTTCTTTTATCATTCAAGGAAATGGTCCACAATCAATTCAGGTTGCTTTGCTTACATTTGTTTAATATTGTCTTTTTCAACCGCATAAAATAGGCAGCTGCTCTTTTTTTTTCAGAGGGACAAAAGGTCGATCGATAAGCTGATCAATAACATTACCTAAAGCTGTTAAGTCCATCATTGCTGGTAGGACCAGTAACTGTGATGAATGCACAGCAATGCACTGTGGTCCTTTTCAGCTCCAGTAAAGAAGAAGAAAAAAAGAGGCTGTTAATGCATCAGCCCGGTAATCATTCACAGGGAAAAGGACTGCTGTGTAGAATAGGATTTGGAGGCCTCTCCTGTCCGCTCCTGCAGGCCTGCCTGCACCCAGCTGCTTTTAGCAAACTGTTATTCTGATGCTCTTCCATTCAGGCACGCAGTTTGTCATACAGGAGTATGGCAGCTGTTCAAGAACACGAGGAATGGTTTGAAATGACAAAACCATCAGGTGCTCATCTTCCACCAGGCTAATCGGTTTAGTATCAACAGAGCTATACAGCGTCTGTGTGCAGGTGTTTCAGATATTTGTTTCCATTGTTTTCTGGCTTTTAATTTATCTATAAAGCTCATTGAAGCATTTCAAATTTGCAAGCGTAGTATAATGTCATTTGAA
The DNA here is from genome assembly GCF_032062135.1 of Pyxicephalus adspersus. Classification (NCBI taxonomy): domain Eukaryota; kingdom Metazoa; phylum Chordata; class Amphibia; order Anura; family Pyxicephalidae; genus Pyxicephalus; species Pyxicephalus adspersus. The sequence goes on from NC_092863.1 coordinate 86,641,317, forward strand.
GCAAGACTCAGGGCAAAATATGTACATCAGTAATGCATAATGATGGGGTCGCCACCTTCTGTCAAAAAGCAAAAAACATTTTTGGCACTATCCTTTATCTAAAAATATCCAGGTGCTATAGTGATTGTTCGTAAACTGGTTCACTGACTACAAAAAAGTTCAATATGATATTGAATATTTATCTGGCAAATAACAGTGTTCCATAACCTGTTACTGAGGATCCATTATTTTCCTCTCCCCGTAATGAAGTGAATGTATCCACAGCAGAATTGTCACCATCTGAACACTATATTTTGGATGAAAATGTAGTCAAAAATGGAAAACAAATTAGAGTCCAACTCCAGCTAGCATTATTTTAAGCAGCTAAAGCAACAGTTTTTATTGAAATGAAGGTTATTAATATCTATATGGATAAAAGCTGATGATTGAAGTACCCCAACCAATGTTATAAAGTTTGCCCCATCCCCTAACTGCAACTTCAGTTGAACAGCTTGGCTCATTACAGGCATGAATCTACTTGCATCTAATAGCACTATGGTAAAGAACCAAAAGAATGTTTTAAAGCTATATTATTTGTTTAAAGACAAATTTAGAATAAATTGTTTGTGTATGAAAAATACAACATAACATATTACAAATATACAAACATTATATAATACAAGTGATATGTTGAAATTATACAATCTTATGTTAAACCACTTGAAGGACCCTTTCTCCAGTGAGGATGAGTCTTTTTTCTTCAAAACTAGACAGTGGCATCTATTAATGCTGTTGTTTACACTCAGTGTGCTATTGTTTTTTTGTCACTTAATTACCAACGCGTTTCGCCCTACTGGGCTTCTTTAGGGAACTGGGAAACTTTGTATTTGTTAATATTTGATCACAATTAGCAAGGTAAAATAACTTCTGCTTTCTATGAGCGGAAATGGCTGGTTGAATAGGCTGACCGTTTGTGCTGAACCTTTTTCATAGGCACAAAACTTTTCCTATAAAAGTGGGAGCACACCTACTCATATGAGAGTGTACACCAGTAATAATGCAAGAACATATGACAGCTCAATGATGAGCATATAGGAACACAATGCGGATTCACCGCTATGTTTAAACGGACGTTCTAAGTAGCAACCCATTACTAAGTGGACAACCCCTCATGAATAAAGATGGAACATTCCTAATAATATGAGATTGTATAACATTACCAACTCAACATTATACAATAGCAGAATCTGATCACACTGCAGATGTTACATGAGTCACAATAAGGTTCAACGGATGTCATAAGCAGTAAACTCCAATAAGCACAAACCGCTCATAGAAAGCAGAAATTATTTTACTATGCTATTTGTGATCAAATCTTAACAAATACAAAGTTTCCCAGTCCCCTGAAGAAGCCCAGTAGGGCGAAACGCGTTGGTATTTAGGTGACAAAAAAACAATAACATACTGTATACACTGTATGTACACAACAGATACTCATAAAAGACAAATTTACCTTTGGTAAGGTTAAGCTTTTAAAAATTCCTCACAACCCACTGAGTGCAGCTCATGGACTGGCCTTTTACCTGCCTTTTTTCCCTATACAGCGATTCTACTCTGACAAGGTCCTGTTTGCACTTCTTCATACTACAGATAAAGAATCTTGGTCACATTCATTCATGTAGGTAAACCATACTCGTGACAGCACCAGTCATTTCCTAGAGTACAGGTAATCTATAGGAGCAAATTTGATTATGCAGCACGTGCTCAATATGAAATGGAGGAGGCTAGGACCTTGTTGGAGAGAAGATCATTAGATTTGATAGGAGGATGAGTGTTATCCCAGGTGGGTGGGGGTTTTGATAAAGGACAACATAAAAGGTGAAGCTGTCCTTAAGGTATTTTTGTCATATCTAACCATGATCATATCTACATCATTTCTGCATGACTGCTAAGGCTTACTAAAATTTGCACAATGTGTCTACCCGATTTGACCTACTAAATAAACTTGCTTGTATTTATTGTTTGCAAAATATAAATTTTACTATTGCCCTTCCAGTTTATGTTAATTAACGCCCAATAACTTTAGGCAAATAAATAATAAAATGATGTGTAAGTATATTTGGGTTTATCTCTGTGGGGTGACAAGAGGCTAAAGTGATGCCTAACGTTATTAAATCTTTATTTTTCTCTGTCACACTCAATAAAACCTTGCAGTAATAAATGAGCTGGCATTTAAAGACCATGTATTCCCACACTAAACAGATCAGGTACAAAGCTGCAGTTATAAGCATTTCTTCCATATCCTCTCTGTTTAAATACACAAAAAAATCTCACTGGTTTAACTGATATACAGCGCTGCCTTGTCTGGTGTCTAAATACAACAGACAACCCTGTATTTGTGTATTGCTGTTTAAGTGTTATTTTCTATTTAGGTGAACCTGAACTGAAAAGTTTCCCTTTTATAGGGAACATCTAGAATGCACTTCATGTGCTTTGAGCTTATATACTAATGGAATAGTGGAATAGTGGAAACAGCGGTGTAGTAGGGCGGGCACAGGTGGGAATGCCATGCCCTCACTTTTTTTTTTTTACAAAGAAGTCTTTGGTGGTCTGCGGCTCTGGCTGGCCCAATCCCCCTCATGGTCAGGAGAAGAACTCCACTGGGGAGGCGCACTGGCCACGGCCGCAGACCATGTCCCCCGTACTGATCGCAGGCTCTGGGCGGTGGGCGGGTTGTCTCTCAGAAAACAACCTGGCCACTCTCCCATCGCAGGCTCAGACCTGTGATGGGATAGTGGGCGGAGTCTGGTATCATGACTTTACTCTGGGGAAAGTGTCTTCATCTTTGATTGACGAAGGCTCAGACCTGCAATGGGATAGTGGGCGGAGTCTGGTATCATGACGTTACTCTGGGGGAAGTGTCTTCATCTTTGATTGACGCAGGCTCAGACCTGCGATGGGATAGTGGGCGGAGTCTGGTATTATGACGTTACTCTGGTGGAAGTGTCTTCATCTTTGATTGATGCAGGCAGGCATGTAAGTAATAGAATATATCACTGTTTACACGTATAAATTTAAAGGAATTAAATAAACCAAAACAATCCATTTTGTGTAGTTAATTTGGCTAAGTTCGCTAAAGAGATATATTTACACTGAAATAATAATAAATTAAAAAAAAAACACTCAAGGAAGAGAGACATATAATAAAATATATAATGTTTTTTGCAAGTACAGCTATCATTTAAAGTGTACCTGTACACCAACCACAATGCTGAACTATCTACTGTGTATATCTATTAAGTACAATTTTAGAGCTTATCTAGCTTACTGACAAAATCCACTCAGCAGTTTCCTGGACACAGAAGTGCTGAAATATGCAAATTTGGGGTTTTCATGGAAAGTCAAGGCTTTTTATAGTGAGCCATTCGCTGTCTGTCATTTCATACCTGTCAGATCCTCTCTCCATTAGTATATTTCCCTCAGCTCCTGTTGTAATGAAACAGTAAAACATTGGACTTGCCATCACTTTTTTTTACCAGTGACAAAGGTCAACATGACTGGAAATGAAGGGTATCTCTCCAATGTTAGCAGTGGAAACTTAAAATCACATCATTTGTTCTGCAGCATCACAGTTTTCAAACTATAGCCCATCAATGAAATGTGGCAAAGATTCTAACCTTGACTTTGGAAGGCCAGAGCCCTTCACCGGCAATACCCCAATACCCACCCTTCCAAATTAATAACGACACCTTCAGGTATGCTGGAAATGGCCTTTTGACCATTTATTACAAACTTCCGAATAAATCTTTCTTACATATTATCATCACATTACCCATATAGAATTACAACAGTGCAACTTTCAATAAATCAACAGTATATCAACATTAACCCTATCAGGTTGCAGGCCCCCGAGAACTTTACCACCTTTGTGACCATTACCAGGGATCTGCTTGTCATTGATATAGCAAGCTCCCAGGTGCAATTCCACCATTTCGTGATTGATATCAACTACATATACTATCCTCTAACAAATGATCACCCAATTGTCGATGGTTTACCATTTAGGATAGCCCACATCATTCTGGCTCTCCACACCACCCAATCACCTTCTCCGTGCACTGCCCTTGAGGACCTCAAACCGCCCAATCCCCCTACTACCAACCTATAAACCCTTTCCATACTAAAAACAATAAAATAGGAAAGGGAGGGTGGGTGGGGATCTTCTTTCCTGCTGTCCAGGCCTCTGCCTTCCCCTCAACGCCCACCCAACTATAATGTTTTTCACCTATCTCTGCCTTAACCTCTCCCTGACCACCCCACCCCTCAACATTTAACCCTGTCCTGCCATGTTCAGCCTTCCCACCCAGTTATGCTGGCCCCACGCCTAGCTCCCTCCATTCACAGGCTCCGGGCTTTTCTTTCCTCAAACTATTCAAATCAAAATACTTTAAAAGGCAAACTCAGACCTCATCTGATGCTCATACTTATCTTTCTTTTCACCCTTACCCTTTGATATGTTCAGCCATCAGAAGACAAAACAAGGACAGTTCTGGGTAAGTTACTATTATTACACAGGGCTGTGAACTCCCTTGTGTTACCACTGTTTGTGTTATTTAGCTTTCTAGCTGGGACATTAGTAAAACTTTTAGACATTGCATTGGAATGACCATTCCGAAATACAAATGTGAGCCATGCTTTGAAATGAAAGAAAAAAAATTCTTCTATTTCTCCGATTTTCATTACATATCTGTTTTGTCCAGTCATCCATTCTGGATGCCAAGAAACCTTCTCAGGCTCCCATTGACATATTTCATTAAAGGCCAAACTCATCTTACAATGTTATATTTTACTCTATCAAACCTCTGCTGCGAAATCTGCAATCTCCCAGCCAGAGATTATTTATAATGCGGCTGATAAAGAGCCATTTACTGTCCGCTATCTATCTGCTGGATCGGGACCATACTTCTCCAATGACAGAGCCACAGTTTGTATTAAGTTTCTTTCATTTTCAGAATTTCAAAGATAAGGAGTTCATTAACTTCTTGGCAGATTCTGTCTCCAGCGGAGATAAATAAAGAAAGACAAATAGATTTCAACATTAAATTATTGAGCAGAAGTTTGCGAATGACTTCAATTAAGAACGAATCTCTCGTGTAGGGGAGCTCGGGGAGATGGCATCTCTTGCCTTGGTGTTAATTGATAAAATTCTGTTTGATTATGTCATCCTGACATGAAATTAAATTGCAAGGTTTACAACTGGAATGGGATTCTTTCATTGTGTTTTGAGAATAAGTTTTTATTTGTTGACTACAAATTATTATTTCATAAGAAAGCACCACTATGCAGATGCAAACAAATGCAAATTTTGAATTTGCTAATAGCAGGCATATAATACTTTTGCTGGCAAAAAGAGATAATGGAAAATCCTCCTGGGCCACCTCCTTTTATATGGCTGTATCTGACGAGGTCCCATTTCTAGTCTCAATACATAATTGGATTAAAGTGTGTTTCTGGGCAAAATCAACAAACAAAATATTTTTAGTACATCCTTGATATACTTGCACATTACCACCTGTTTTATCCCTTTAGAGCTCTGCAAGAATAAAATAATACTAATAATGTTGAAATGCAGTGAGTTTGGATTGGGTTGACATGTGACACCGTGCTTTTGTGGCATTAAAATCTAGACTACAGAACACCACACCTGCTTTAATCCTTTCTTTGCCCTGTATATACATTGATTTTTTTCCTAGCCATAAAGGCTGATGCCTTGACTTCCAAGAGCCTTCCCACATACTGTATATAGGGAAAGGGTACTAGTTTTGGGGTGTGCCTGCACAAATGGAGGTCATTTTGCAGGGAGTAATAGTGGCTTAATGCCACAGAAACAATGTAAAATAATGCTGGGCCATGATCTAGAGGGGAAGAAGGTGCCTTTGGGATACATTTGGATAATGCCTAGACCAACCTTTCTAGCCTTTTTAACATGGGGGAACACTTGAAATAACATCCAGGTCTCAGGAAACCATAATACAGTATTTATCATATGCCCAAGTCATGGTAATTGCCTGGTAGTCAATGGGATAAATGCCTCCTACATTGTTAGCCATTTGAAAGAATGCCACTCATACAGATACCCAAAATAGATAATTGGGGTCAGTGGTAACTGAAAGGCAAAATGTGCTTATTGTTCAGGGAACCCCTAGCAAATGCTGGAGGAACCCTGGTTGAAAAATGCTAGCATAGATAAACACATACATTTTTATTCTTGCCTGCCTTGCTTTGATAATATCTTTCAATTTTCTCATTATCTTCATACAAATTACTTTCTCTGGAGCAATGACACTGACTTTGTCTGTAAAGTTTTGTCCATCTGCTTCCTTCTTATTAATAACACAGCAATAAGACCGGAGGGATCTCAGGGTTTATTCTGTTTAATAAATCGTGCTAGAATTCATCCTTCTAAAGCTGGTGGTCAAAAGGTTTCAAGTGGCTCTGCACAGTTCAGTGCCTTGGTGTGCGAGAACACCAGAACTGGGCTCCAGCGGAGCATGCTGTGCATTTACAGTAAAGTAATAGGTTTTGGGGGTGGGCAACATGGCTCATGTAATTGATGCAGAGAAGAAAAGAGATACCAATATTATGTACTGATGTACAGCACATGGCCTCTGGGTAAAAACAAATAATTGTGTACACACATTAACTCCATATGTCAGTTTGCTATGGCTTATAGCTAATAAATATCTGAATAAGCCTAAGAATCAAAAAAAGAAAAAAAATTTCTATCAATGCTTCAAAGCCCAACTATTGCCCATCCTTCACATCGGAGGCTCTTCCATTACTATATATATATATATATATATATATATGAGTGTTTGTGTGTGATGCCCCCTCACGGGTTGACCCATAATCACCCTGCATTTAAAGTATCATTGGTCTTGTCAGTGTCATGTAACTCAAAAGGGAACATCTTGTGGTACAAAGGAAGTACTGTGGGGCACAGCTCTGAATTGAAGACAAGTATTATAGCCTGAACTGTTGTATGTGTTGCGGCTACCCTTTTTGTAAATAAAAATATTAAAATATATTTAAACTTTAAAATACAGCTTAATAAAATGGATTTAACTCCAAAGCAAGTAAAGGATATCCCTGTCATAGCTAGGAAAGGCCAGCTACACACAACCACTGATAAACGGTCTGTACGGATCGGCGTAGTACATGAATAATGGCTACTGTAAAAATGCCATTTATTTCAATCAGTGAATTAATTAGTAAAAATATAGAAATTCCTTTGAATCTATGAATCTTTCATACAGGTCACCATTAAATCAGTTTTTTCCTGTTATCTGTGAATTATTACAAGAAACTAAACATTTTTCATGTGCCTGGCTATACCTCAGGAGCACGAACATTTGTATTTTTGTTAAATCCTCTGTGTTCTTAATTAATTATTCCCTTTACCATAAATGTATGGATATATTAAAGGGACATTTCCACTCTTAAGCGCACTTTTACTTATGAAATATTACCAGATCAGCCTTCATTCTGTTGATCAATTACCTAATCAGATTCCTTTATGACTTTTCATGATTTTTTAATGTGCTGAGTGTTCTATAGCACATATTTCAAAATATATGTAAAAGAAAAAACTATCTGCTTTCAAATGGTGATAAGAAACTATCTGCTTTCAAATGCTGATATAACTGAGAATTTACCATAGTAATGATTATTTGACCAACCTGTGAAGAGAAGAAATAAAAAGTTATTGGGGTTGATTTACTTAAGTAGTTTAGGCTGTTTATGTTTCCAAGATATTTATCATTCGCCAAAGCAATTTTCCCATTCCTCACTTAGTGAACGTGGTGAAATTTCAGTTTGCAAAGAATACCCAATCACATGCAAGGACAGAAAATAATGATTTCTTGAACTTGATTGGAAGATTGAAGTCACCTTATTTAATAGGCTATGTTAATATAGTAATCCAATTATTTTTTTTTCCTTGCTTCTTTGGTGTTCTTTTGTTTCTTGGCAGACATAATCCAATGACGTGCCTGGTTGAGTAGTCATAAGTAAAACCCTTGGACATATTTCTTGGTGGCACCAATTCCATACCATCCAATATAATATTCCCTTACAACACCATTATATCTGAAGGGTTGCTTTAAAGTACAAAGCTCCTAATCTACAAATTTTGTATTAGTAATACATTTTTGTACTGGGAAATTTAAAAAAAAAGTATTAAAAAAAGAACAAAATAACTTTCAACACAAGCAACTTAAGCACCTACATTTGATCTGGTTTCAGCATCCTGTAGTATATTGTGTGGCACAGCTTAGTTTTGGTAAGGGTAAAGTAGGACAAGAAGACTATTAGATCTGACAAGGCACATACTGATAGGAGAATTGGGGTAACAGGCTGGAGGTGGATCCAACCTCAGATCAGAAAAAGTGATGTGAATGATGCTAGCCATCATCTAACTCAAAAGAATGAAGACAGCTGGCAGTAGAAAATAACTATGGGAGTCAACTACGCTGAATATTGTAGTAAAAGCTTTAAATTTGTTTTACCTTTAATTTTTTTTTAATTGTTTTACCTATAGTTTTTTTTTTGTTCGTTTTTGACTGGAGTTTTGCTTTACAGGTAATCCTTATAATAATAACCCAAAATATATGTTCACCAAAACACTCTAAACTTGCCCTTTACATTATTCCTCATGTTACAATGTAGCACATAAACCAATTATTTACAAAGGAATGTTCTGCTTGCTGACAGATATATTCATTAAATCCTTTGACCCTCCATGTGGTTTTATTGCTTTAGGTATTGTCTCTGCCTGTGGAAATTTTGTTACCCCGCTAAGAAATTGCAGAGTGTGGGGGTTATAAGCCCTGTACAGTCTGCTGAGACGCCATCCCGGTGTTGGGTTCCACATGATAAATGTAGTTTCTTTTAAACAATAGTCACACAAATCTTAATAGCTACATAAATCACTTGCCATAGCACCCAACTTTTCACCGGCCTTGATAAATGGACCGCACAGCTCAGCGACATACGCAAGCCTTGGCTACATTTAGTAAAATTATAAATCATTTGTACCGCACTGTATCTGGTTTACATATCAGCAACATTGGGTTATTAGTGGTCATTGTTCCTGCGATTTAAATTATAGGAAAATATTATTTCACAATTTAATTTATTGCTCCAGAAAAAAATAATATATCTGTATATTTGCAATTTTCATAGTTTCATTTGTTTAAATTTTAATAAATATTTTCTAATATGTTTTTTCGGAATATGGTTTGTGAATTTTCTGTAAATATTGGTAACAAAATACTAAATGATTTTAAATATCTTGCTTTTATATTTTTCCAAGCAAATAATTTAGTTTTTTTGTTAAATGGGAACCTTGATATATTTTTAGCACATTTTGAATGATTATTGTAAATTTTAACATAAAGCAGTTGCTGTTGCATATTTTAATTATATTCAATCACACATTCTTATACAAGCCAAAGTGACATTGCTGTTGTGAATGGCAAGCAGAGTGAAGGAGGTAGAGGCACAAGACTAGAATATGTGTCATTCATAGATGCCGTTCCTATGCAGTGAGAAGCTAGAAGTGCAGCTCCCCGCTGTATATATCAAAATAGCTCAGCGGTGTTTAGTGGTCTCCTCAATTAGTAAAGAAATATAAAGTGTTAGTGTGACTATTAAAGATTAACACAAAAAAGAACTGCATGCCTGGAGTTAGGATTAAATACTAAACATACCCTTTCTGGGTACTTTAATGTCAAAATGTGAATTTTATTATTTGTATTTACATTGCTGATTCTTTTTTGTTACACTTTTATAAAAAATACTGTTTAAGCCAAATATTGTCACTCAGTCTGGTGTTTTTATGAAAAATATTGATGAAAAGGGGGCTAAAAATCATTTGGTCGAGAACTTTATTAAAGTTTTTGCTTTCCAAAAAAAAAGTAAAGTTGGTAGTATAAAGCAGAGTAATTTTGATAAAATAAACAAGCAAACCATTGTGTTTATGACTGTGTAATGGAAGCAGTGATATCCACCGTATTCATAGGGGCATACCAGAAAACAAAGCAGAAATTACTTTGAAATGAGGAACGCAGGGTCTATAATAAAGCACAATGGGCAGCTAGATCATCCCCTCACTGATAAATCTTCTCGGTTTTCGGCCTTCATTTAGCATTGTTATATTGTTTTTTTTTCCTTTCCTACTGTCAGAAAATCCAATTAACTGTAAAAATGTCCTTTCCTCTTAATGTTCCTTTTTTGGAGGCTGTTAATCAAATTCTTTGGGAATAAAGCTAGGGAGCAATGAAAATATGTGGCTTGCAGTGGCAACCATGACTTAATGAGGTTAAATGTATTTTTTTTTAAGTATTATAATCCTGGGAAACAGATCTGACACCTGTTTATTTTAGCTGGGGTTGGGGTAGATATACATTTAAAGTAGTGATGCTTTTTTAAGCTGGTTGAACATCAAGGATAAGTTCTGCATCAGTACCACCATCAAGATGACCTGACCCAGAAGACATCTTATTTCCCACACCAATGGCCAAACAACTAATGCCCAGCAACTGGGGTCAATATCTAAAGCATGGCATGCACGGCAAGGGTATCTAAACCCTAGAACCCACAGCCAGGCACCTAAGACCAGACATCAAGAGCCTAAGGCAAGCCATCTGAAGCCAGAATATTCATTGCCAAACACCCAACGCCAGGCACCTAAGGCCAAACATCTAGGACCAGACATAAGGACAAGGAATTTAGGGATCAGTCGCTAAAGCCAGGCATCTGAAGCCAGACATTTAAAGCAATACATATAAGACAAGGCATTTAGGGTCTGGCCCATAAGACCAGGCATCTGAATCCAGAAATTTAACTAGACATCTAAAGCAAAGCATTAAAGCCAGGCATGAAGCCAGACATCTACGGCCAGCCATCTGAAGCCAGAAACTTGTGCATTCAGCCAATTGTAGTAACCAAGAAATTAAATTTAGTACAAGTAAATCTCTTCTATTATACCCAAAGGGCTTGATCTACATTATAATATTGTTATTTAACTATTTTTCTGGTAACAGAAAGAATTTTAAAAATGTATGGGTGTTATTAGTATATATTATAACCCTTTCTTCCAGCAAATGTATATAATGTTCCTGAGAATGATACTGAATATGCCATAAGCTGGCACCTAGGGCCTGATTAATCAAGGCTCTCCAAGACTGGAAAAGATAGGCTATTATGGGTGAACCTGTGTGGTCCAGCCAACTTAAATGCATCCGATTTAGAAATAAAAACTTTGGCTAACTTATAATTATGTAACTTTATAACTTGTGTGCCGGATCACCCAGGTTCTCTCATGATTGTTTATCTTCTCCAGTCTTAGAGAGTTTTAATAAATCAGAGATTAATCAGAGATATCGCTGCTAGTTTGGGTCTCCACTGATGATTGTGAACCAGTCGGCATGGTTCTTGATCATGTGATCATTGTGAGCTCTAATACTTTTGCATATCTTTGAGAAGAGTTAGAACTTCTGTCTTTTCCAAACACAGGGACATACCAATTAATAAAAATCTAAAAGACATTTTAAAACATAAAAAAAATACAAAAACTTGCTAAAATTAGTCCTAAAAGTCTAATTTAACTTTCAGTTTAAATAAGCTAAATGCATTCCAGCTGGAAGAAGAACAAGGTGTGCAAAGTCCTCCTTCATTAACTTTAGAAAGCAGCCACAGCCTAAGGAGAAAAGCCAAACGCCCATAGTTCTCAAACCAACGGCCTCATGTCCCATGCTGATTGGATTGCACAGACTCGGTAAGTGTATTTTGGACCTTCAAGGAGAGACCACTGCTTCCCCACAAAGATCAGTCATCTTCCTGTGCAATATAACAACAGGGGGCAAGCTGTTCTACTCAGTCTGCTGCTGCTTTCGAAAGTAACCAGCTATGAGAATTTGCTCCCCTCTGGTTTTGATGAACTTGGAATATATTTAGCGCATTTAAACTAAAACTTCTCTTGGTTTTAAAAACCAAAATTGCAGTCCTTTTCCAAAACACTTTTTTCTCTAAAACATCAGAAAATGGGATTTTATTTTTTAAACATGAAGATTAACATAATGCATGGCCATGTGTCACATTTAGATGAATCAAAAATAACTTGAGAGCAGTATGTGCATATAATTATTTATGTCAATCTCTGGATTACATCTGTATGTTTTTTTACATGTATTTTTACTTCTATAATTTTTTAAGTTTTGAAGACTTTTATATGCTTAAAATATGTTACTGATGATTATTTCTAAACATAGACTACTGTTTTTCTTTCACTTAGATTTTTATAGACTTTATATAAAACAGTAAACTTTCTCTATACAAATGGTATATATGTAATGTTAAAAGATACATTTTTTATTCTATTCTATTTTTATTCTCTCCAGTACAAGTGCCAGGACCGGTAGAAAATCTTCAGGTGGTCTCTACATCTCCTACATCGATACTGATTACCTGGGAACCTCCTGCCTATGCTAATGGCCCTGTACAAGGCTACAGACTTCTGTGTACAGAAACCATATCGGGAAGAGAACAGGTGAGCTTTTACTAAATAAAATCCCAAATTCTGCAGAATTACAGTGCTTTAGGTCTTTTAAGAATGAACATTGGAGTTGATTTACTGAAGCAGTTTAGCTTGTTCACTAAGCAAAATTAATCATCACCTTGCAAGAAACATTTTATCTAGCTTACTGAATGTGGGGAAAATCAATTTTGAAAAAAAAAATACTCAATCATATGTGAAAAACCAAGAGGATTTTTCAACTGCCCAATTACCCAATCAAAAAAATTTAAAAACACGGAAAGGTTAATGTCAACAATCTTTCTCACCATTCAATAGGCTAAGTGAAAAGTTGCTTGCTAGGTAGTAAATTTTTCTATGCAAACAGCCAATATTAATTCAGTAAATCAACTCCATCAAAAATGCATAATTTTTTTGAATGAAACCCCAACACACTTACCGACTATACCACATTCCTTGGATGTTTTTGGCCAACACAATGCACAAATGTGAGCCACCTGTTATACGTGGTACTCTTCACCTCAAAAAATGCTATGGGTTTTTTAAAACCTGCCCCCCAGAGCGTTGACAGCACATTCAAAATTGACTAGCTATCCTAATGCAACTGAAAACTGTAATGTAATACACCAAGGGTCTAATAAAACTGGACCCAATGTGTATTTTATTATCTTAATCATTATTAACACCATCATTACCATCATCATCATATAATCTTGTCCATTAGAATTAGCTTTTGTACTTATGACACACAATTTCTGTCTCCACCATCATATCAGTAAATGAAGTTCTCCTAGTCTCTTTGGATTTGTTTTATCCCATAGACCTTGCACCTTTGTGTTGGCCTTCCTTGGACTCTTCCTGTATCTGTATCAATATCTTCTTGAAAGTGAGGCCTCCAGAACTGGACATGGTATCCTAAGTAGTCTCTTTATAGGAGATTTAGGACCTCCTTCCAAATCATATGAAATAAGTATCCCGAATCTTTTTCTCCTGTAATTCAAGTTATTCGCATTAAGGTGCACTTAGTCATTAAATTCCACTATGTTCTGCAAAAGAAAATAAATGAATGGTGAGCATACCCTGAATATTAATTAGTTGATACTTTAGACACACAAGCCCTGCCTACACCACCTTTTTTCATAAGTTAGCTAAGTGCTTGGAGTAGCTTTCCTGATATATGTTCACCTACCTATGCCCTGAATACTTGCTGTGACTTGATACAATACCAATACTCACAGCAAACAGTCTGGAGACCAAATGCCATGACTCCAAGCCAGTGATCACTTTCATTGACAGACTCCGGACAGAATTCTTCACATTACATTAGGACTTTAATACATGGCCTTACTCTTTTGAATTTCTGCTTATTACATTTTGTAACAAGTGACAGCTGAAATCTTAGACAGGCACAAATGATATCATATAACAATGTAAAACAGTAGGTACAGATGTATAACAAGCCATCGAGACCTTGTAGAATATTAGGGCAGACAAGCATCGCCCTGTTAGCGATTAGCTGGAGTTTGGAAATCTTTGTAGATCATTAGTCAGGCTAAGCCTAAAGTAATTCCATTCTGATGTGGAGGTCACATCTGCAGAAGGACATAAAACCGTGATCAGCCAAAGATGGACTTACACGGTGCACGGTTTGCTTTTAAAACACGTGCGAACATTATGAAAGAAATGAGGGAGAACAAGAGCTATAGGACACATTCTCTGATGATGGATAAACGTCTAAAGATGATTTTTACTGTGAGATAGAACGATGGAAGAACCCAACAAATGTTTAAAGAGCTGTTTTTTCTTTTTATTTGTTTGTTTAAATAGCCCATTCGGGTGGAAAAGTCACAAGGAGCTTTACAATACAGCTGTCATAATAGAAGATGGAGATAGATGGAGAGGAGAATATTTTTTTTTAATATTATTTTTATATATTAGAGTCTTAGGAAGGATGATATTAAATTGTGTTTGAATGCAACATAAAAATGAAATGTTAAATTAAAGTCCATTTTACTCTTTGTGACATTCTAAGACTAACCTAATCAACATAGTTATGAAAAAATCAGGCTCATGCTCCAACATAATCAACAGTTTATCCAAGTTTGAGTTCATGATCCAAATGGTAGTTAGCAAAATGACTTATTTTAGACAAAAAGTGTCTTCATTTCAGAAGACTTTCCTTCACTTCCCAACACAATACATGCAGAAAGTTGTCAACAAATGCCCTTATTTTAGTATTTCCCTTCTATAAAACCTATACCATTTTTAATTTCTATATTTTTTTATCCCACTGACAATAGTCACCTGAACAAAGAGAGGGCAAAACAGATAGCCCCTAAAAAATAAAATAAAAATGTGTCTGGGAATGCCTATAATCTGCTAACACTAGCAATACCCCAGCTTCTGAATTTTTATATAGCCAGAATCAGAAAAGTCTTTTGCAATTATAATGCTTTTTTTCCCTCTAGTTTTAAAGATTCTCATTGATATTCTGCATAAGCCATTTTAAAGTATCCTAACTTTTATCTACAGAGTCATAAATCAAAGTCGTTTAATATCAAGCCGGAATCAAGAGAGAGATGAAAGTGCGGAAGGTAGCGGGTCCTATTAGGGCAGGCGATTTCATAATTGCTGTGAAGCGTAAATGAATTTAATAATCCTGAAACCAAAATGATCCGTTATGTCATTAAATATTGAGTCTTGCCATGTAGTGATCACCCACAAGGGACCAGTGACCAGCCCAAATCATTGTCACTAATACCGTAGACAGAGAATGACTTATCATGCATTACAATTACCTCTGAAAGCCCCAACCTTGGAGACACCACACCTGAATGAGAAAGATTTCTCATATCATCTTTTTTGGCAGTGGAATATATTTTTTTACATTTTGCTTGGCAACATGATTAAATTTATCATGCCTAATAAAGGTGCAGGCTTTACCTCAAATACAAATACAACTCAAACAAACAACAAATATTCAACTCAAATATAAGTTTTTTCCCACATTATTGCTTCGAAGAAAAAAGATCTTCCTGTTTTTGGATACCTCAATTCTCTGCTAGCTACCCACCACCAATAAACAAACATATGTGACAAAAAAAACTTTGAGGGTGCCAGTGATATCTCTACTGTGATCATGGCACAAAATCTTTCTGGTTGTAAACAACAGCAGCATTTTCACTTACTGGTAGTCTCTAGGAGTGAACCTGTGCTTTATACATGCAGGTAAATCAGTGACAATAGGACCATGGGGGATACAAATTTCCAAATGTACGAGCCTTCAGAGTTAATAGCATTCTGATATCTATATCTTAGTGGGCAATGCTTACTTAAATCAAACCATTAGGTCTATATCAGTGTTTCTAAACCAGGGTTACATGGAACACAAGGGTTCCTCTAGAGGTTGCTAGGGGTTCCTTGAGCTTTGAGAAATTTGTTCCTCTCAGGATGTTTACCAATGACACCAATGATCTTTTTGGATATCTTTAAGGGTGGAAGCCTTTCCACTGGCCAGGAATGTAGAAGGCAATCTTCCCAATGAACACTAAGCCAATGTAATGTTAGTTGTGGACATAGTAATTATAGCCAGTGTTCCCTGGAGACCCTAAAGTTATTTCAAGGGGTTCCCTCGTGTTAAAAAGGTTGAGAAACACTGCTCTATAGTGAAAAGCAGTTTGTAAATTGTCAACAGTGAACGTAGATAAGGGGATTACTTATATTCACTGTCCTTCTTTCCTGTTTTCACAGAACATCGAAGTTGATGGACTCTCTTACAGACTTGAAGGCCTTCGAAAGTTTACAGAATATAGTATAAGAGTTTTGGCCTACAATCGTTATGGACCTGGAGTCTCAACTGAAGAACACACAGTCATGACTTTGTCAGATGGTAAGAAACTTTCATGGGATTTCCTGTAATGACACTACTGGTGACAATAACAATGTTATGTTGAATTTGACAGCACTAAACTGCTTACTGCCATGCCCATTAATTCTCCATTGGGCTGCTGTAGGTACAAGCTACATGGAGCATTTCCCCTGAATTACAGGTTAATTTCCAAGATGAAGCGGTAACCATACAACAACCTCACTGTCAGTCTGAACATCTGAGAGCTCCCTCACCCCTGCTCACATCTTTGGTCAGAAGTTTGGTATACCAAAATTGTGCATTCTACTTTGTAAAATAAAAAGATCACAAATAGACATAGTTTTTTCTCTTTTACAGCAAAATCCTGCCTGTTCACATATTTTGTATTTGGTCATAAAGTGCTATTAAGTTAGTGAGTCTACATTTGATAGGGCAAGAACCACTAGAATGGAGTCCTGTTGTGATGCTGTGAATTATTGAATTAAGCTAAACAAATAAATCAAATAACTAACTACTTAGACGTTTTGCTGGCTTTCAGCCTCTTCATTTAGGTTGCAAGAACTGCCACTGACATCCCAATTGTGCCTGTATCTGCAGCTAGAATATCATAAACTATTTAAATATAAGATATATGTGTTTTCCTTGTATTTATCCGTATGCTGTTTGTATATCAAATGCGGGACATAGTCTATTATGTGTTATTTTCTTTTACCTAAATGTATACTTTGGTTTTATGACACTTTATGGCATTTATAAAAACACATTCATGCCAATGTGTCATTTTTAGCACATCTCATTAGCACGTAGCAGAAACTGTGGGAACACTGATATTTTTCTCAGTGCGAAATGTTTTCCATATTATCAGGCAGGTGTCATTCCGAACCATAGCTCTGCAGGTAGTGACATGAGCCAGCTGTCAGGCCTTGATCTTTCCACCTTATCAAAAGCAGGAATATTTATTGAATATGTTTTGTTTTACAGCTGCTGTGATTCTATATTCATTCCGAGGAGTAATTGCATCTAAATATGCATCTGATTTTCTTTCAGATACTGATTGATATCTCTTCTTTTCTTATTCCTTCCTTTTCTTTACACCACACTCTGTATATTTCCTTTATGTTCCTATTTCTCTTTTCCTTTTTTTCTCCTTCCTTTATTTCTTTAGGGTGCTATCTGTTTTGTTTTAAGACAATTTTGTTTCTTTTCTTTGCTTTCCTTTTTTATTTTCCATTTTCTATTCACCTTTCCTTTTTTCTTTCTCTGCTCTTTTCTTCTTTTTTAATCCAGTTTCCTTTTCTTCTTTTTCCTCTTTCTTTTTTTCATCATTCCATCTTTTACCTTTCATTTTTTTTCCTCCTTCCTTTCACTTTTGTCTTTCCTTTCTTTTCATCTCTCCTTTTTCCCTTAGCCATGCCTTACCTTTCTTTCCTTTTTCTTCCCCTCCCCTTCCTACAAACAAAGGGTCACATAGATGTTTAGCAATGCTGACACCAGATTATTTTGTTGTACAGTTTACCTGCTGGTAATCATCTTGTGCACTGGGCAAAAAGCCAGCAAACAGCCCAGAGCGAACTAAGTTCTACCTTTCACAAACCAATTGGCTTGTCTCTGTTTCAGCTTCGAATTTAGCTGTTTGCCTGGAGTTCAGATTTAGAAAAACAGGCTCTCTCTATTGACAAACGGTACATGTAGAGTTCAATGGAGATCGGTATACAGCACTAGCTCAAATATAAATAAAAGAAACAGCTAAAACAATGGTCTATTTCAAGTCATTCCTTCATTCAGCAATGAAAAAAAAACTTCTTTCATAGCCTTTTCTATACATTGGCACATGCAGCTTTATTCCCCACTGCAAGCTGAATGGATTTTCTTAAAGAAACTCTTTCAGGCAGTGGTGTGTTCACATGAAGGAACGTGCACGCAAACTAACAAGCGTCACAGCACAAAGCTTGCTTTGTGATTGCTTAGCGGGCTGTCAGTAAAAGATCAAAGTTGAATTCAGGTTTAATTACAGTCCTGTCAGATTTCATGTTTTCAGCAAGAATTACGCATTCTTTCTCTATTGTACCTGTCCATTATAAGGTTGACATACAATAAAATATTGTTTAAAAACAGAATCTTATCTAAACACATTTTTTGGTATTGGAAGCAATGAAAAAGCCTTAGGTCATTGCAAGACTTTACCCTCACTTTCTTTCGGCAGTGACTATAAGACATTGCTGTGAACTGCGCGTTCTGTATTCTCTATTCTGGCCAAGCCATCTAAATACTGGTGGTCAACACCTATAATGTAATGGTTTTATAGGCCTGTCCCCTTACAAACCAAAAGGCAGCATATAGTTTTAGTATCTAACATTACAAGAGACTGTCAGAAACTGAAGGCATCCTACAGAAGACTGTTGAAGTCATGGAGATGGTCAAGGACTGCAGACACACAACAGGAGTGATTGGAGACTGGATTAATGCTGCAGGGGATGTTTAGAAACTGCAAATTTTCAAAAGGAGCAATTGAAGACTGGATATACAGTATATTTCAAGTGAAGGTCAGAGGGCAGTAGTGGTTGGAGTCAACATGGTGTGGGAGAATATCAGATATGAAATACATACCACAGGAATGGTTGAAGGCTAGGAACATGATCAGGAGACAAGCAAAGACTGCAGGATAAGATCAAAGATAAAAGAAACACTAATGGTTAGAGACTAGTAGGGTACATGCTGCAGTAGATGACCATAGACTGTGTACAACCCACTGTAGGAGTCGTGTGAGATTGGTAACATGCTGCAAGAGACAATAGGACCCTATTGCAGTAGTTGTTGAGCGGGGACATGGTGAAGAAGATGTACAGAGATCAGTGGATATTGGAAATGGGATGGTTGGAAATGAGGAACCTGATGAAGGAGACGTTGGAAGGTGGTACTGCCCCTTTACTAACAAGTACCTCTATTCCACTAGAACAAGTGCCCCCAGTGAAGAGTTCTTCACTGCCTTGAAGGGACTCACACAGCAATAAAAACCTGGCAAAGGGTTTATTATTATTATCAAAGGTCCTGAAATATGTTTATTATGATTTTGTTTCCATTCTTTATTACCTCTCTGTGCTGCCAATCTGCTCCCATCTCTTTCAAAGGGCAGGTTCTTATATAGTGACAATGTGTATTGAATACATATTTCAACACATTGGATGCCCATGTCAAGGACGACAACTTAAGAGCAACACTGGTAGCGCTGTCAGACCATAATAGGAGTGCCTAATCTAGGACCTTAATAGCAAGATCATCATATTTTATTTTATTGAAATAATATTACTGAAAATGATTTTTTGAAATCACATTAACATGTTAAAGCTCACTGTATTCATGATTTGAGTAATGGGTTTACTTATAATTTAAACATTGATGTTCTGCTGATTGTTATACAGTTTTAGGGGGAAAATAATACATAATTTTAGTATAATTTTAAATATCTGTCTTTTCTTTTCTAGTACCAAGTGCCATGCCTCAGAATGTCTCCCTAGAAGTGGTGAACTCCAGGGTAAGTCTAAATTAAACTTTATCATCAGTATAATATTTGTGATGTACCAATAAAATTTGTTATGTGCTCATCATATGCTATCATGCATAAATGGCCACTGAAACACCCAAAGGGGAAACATTTCAAATAGCTGAATCTGACTATGCAATGTCCAGCTTTGAGTGTTGAGAAATCATCTAATACATCATCCGTTCTCATGTTGGGCATCGCTCAGTAGGTTAATCTAAGCCTCACATTTCATTGTGGGGTGACTCAGGATTTTTAAACATGGTGGTCAAGTTTAGATTTAATTTCCAGCAAAACATTCAACTTGGCTTTGGTTTCCTTTTTTAGTAAGACACCTCCTGCTGATTATTAGCATGACTTTGCTAGGAATCTTGAGAACACAAAATTTAAATGAAGGTTTTCAAAGGTAAAGACAAAGAATCATTTAATTTGGATAGTAATTAGTTGCATCTTATACACTAAGAAATCTTGCTCTTTCTTGGTTATTATTACCAGCAGTCAAGTCTTTGACCAATGAGGAGCCAGCAATACTTTTTTTAAAAAACAACTTTTTATAGTGAAACGATGCTGAAAGACCTATAAAAGGCTCTTCCATTGAAATATGATCATTCATTTTTTTTGGCCAGAAACTGAAACATAAAATTACTTACTGAATTCTGGTAATTTCACTTGTAATTCTCTTAGCCAGTTTTGTTATTCAGACACCCCTTACAGACAGCACAACAAGTCCTGGCTTGGATCACTGATTTTGAACAATACTTCTGGTTGCACATGTGCAGCACTATGATGATGGATTTTTTTTTCTGCCCACCCTTGAGAAGCCTTGGTTGCTTAATAGAACAAACACTCCCTCTGAAATGTCCACAAAGCAAATATGGATAGAGATTTAGTTATGTATGTTAGCTTATATAAAATAAGTATAATGATTACCTATTGAATGCATGACCAGATTAAACAGTTTTTTTTTTTGTATATATATATATATCTGTTTGCAGTTCCATAGTAATCTATATAAAAGTGAATTAAAAATGATACACAGTGGTAAAATACCTTATTCTAATAGATTTCTTATTGACAACAGCTAAGCTTTCTGTGCAGACAAAATCTACAAATTTAATAGGTTGCTTTAAGTGTTTTGGAGGAAATAAAAGTGGCTGAAAATACTAATCAAACAGCTTTACAAGCATAATTCAGCATTCAGTCAAGTAAATTGCTCAGGGAAAGAAAGCATGGCGGATGAGAGACAGGCAGATTCTGTAGGCCCCGCTACATCCACTTGACATTTATCATAAATAGGAAAGCAGTCAGCCATACCGAAATTTGAATAAGAGGTTGAAATGAAGTGACTGACCCATTATTCCTCTACGAGTGACTCTTATTTTGACCCTAATCAATCACTCAAAATCACTCATCGTTTTTAAACCTAAACTCCAGCGTGATCAGTGTCTGGAGTATGGAGAGCCTGAAAACTGGCCTTTTGAAAGCTTTTGAAGGCATTATTGTGCAGCTGTTCATACCGGGGTACTTGATGGGGGGAAAACTAGACATGTTTGCTGGAAAAAAAGTTTCTACTCCAATAAGACTAATACTAAAAATAAATGTTAACAAAATATATATGGGATTTTATTTAACTGCTGTTAACATTTCCAACAACAGGGCAAAGAAAAGAAGATTTACAGGTACATTTTTTGGCAACCAGTTAAAATTAGGCTGTAGACACTAGGCTGCAGACATGACAAATGGAAGTTGATTGTTTGCTATTATTTATAGCACATCAATCAGTTCTATAAGCTGTGTTCATTTTTTACCTCCCAGTAGTTTCCCAATGTTTAAAAAAGCATAGGAGTAGAGTTGGTATTTTTTCACATAAAATTAACTTTAAGTATTTTTTTTCAAATAAAATGATGTTGAAGTCCTCGAATAAGGTCCCACTGACTCCTGTCTGCAGGAACGCACTTAACACGTGGTATATGTGTTAGTGCGTTGCAATGCCTTTTTTTCTCAATAGCAACCTAATACATTAAGGTACCTAAGCTTAACACATTGTGGTGGGTTACATCACATTTTTGGTTGGATCCAGTATATTGACAGCTGATATCTGGTTTATCAGCACCACCTCTACCATCCTCGCTGGGATCCAAAGCTTTGTACCCCATAGCAATTTTTGTTTTTTTAACTTTATATTCATCCCATTTTGTCTTGACAACAGGCTAATTTTTGTCTTGACAAACAGGCTAATTTTCTTTATGCCATGGAAGAATTGCAGCAATAATCTTTGTAGCAAACTTTGTGAATTGGTTCCTATGAATGTAAAACATTCCTAAATAGAAATTAAAATATTTGAAACTGGTGTAAGGAGAGGTGTTGAGGGATATTTAAGAGGTTGTCAGAGCCCTCACAGTATGAAGCTGAACCCCACCCCCACATTCATTGGGTTCATTTACACCTCGGAGATGCAGAGTGAAACGATTATAAAGCCCTGTTTAAATCAGAAATGCATCTTCCATGACAAAAAATGATGAAAACCCAACAAACCTACACCCTATGGTGCAAAAGGGAATCTTTGACTCTTTGGGGTTGCATAAACAGGTGCCTAAGCAGTCTTCTACATGTGCCTGATTTTGCTTTGTTTTCTGCTATTGGTTGACGCCAAAGACAATGGTCATCTGATTTTACAATATTGCCAAATTTCGCTCACCAGTAATAGAGTCGTTTCACCTCTTTGGCCAATAAGGGAGCGACTCTATAGGTCTAGGTGAGTGGTCTATTAATAATCTTGCTGCTTTTTTATTACTACCAGCAAAGGGATTGGCATGAGCCTTAGAGAAAAGGATGGAACAAAATGAGAGTTTATATGCCAATTTTTTAATTATTCAATATTCCAGGGCAAACATTGAGATGTGCGTATGGTAAGATGGAGGAGCCAATCTCTTCCAGTGAATTATGTCATATGTTAATGTCGTATTGTAGAAAACTGTGAGCACAGAATGACAAACACACTATTCTTACCCCTGCTATTACAGTTAGACAGGAGCCATATCGCACTTTTGGCATTATGTCCTGGCTGCATGTTCTGATCACTTTCCTATGTTGTGGAGAAACAAGGCTGGTTACATTAGTAATAAGCTTGAAGCTGCAAAAGGCAAGCGCTGCTAAGTGCTTGCTGGCTATAAGAACAGATCAATCCTGTTTCATTTTGCCTGCTCTCAGAGCATTGGCAGATTATCTGGCCTTGTCCGAGCAAGACAAGAGGATTGAGAATCTGCTCTGTCACATACTGCCTCTGCAATTACAGGCCATCTGTTACTTTCTCCCAGGAGCCAACTGTGCCTCCATTCCTGCAAATGTCAGCCACACATGGGAGAAATATTATTAGCACTGATTTACTTACATTATATATATTATATATTTATATATATATATATATATATATATATATATATATATATATATAGCTATATATATAAATATATTGCGTGTACGTTTACAAGTAGTAGTTTACAAGTAACATTTGCGTGTACATTTACAAGTAGAAATGAGCAAATCTTCTAAAATTAAGTTGACCTGCTCTGACTTTGAATCTGCAAGTATTTTACTCATTAAATCCTGATTACTTTCACACTACATGCAGTTGAGCAGTCAACATTTCCAAATTACCAAAACATGCCTTGCTCTTTGCCATAAAGGCCAAGCTTGTTCATGGGATCTAAAGCCTCAGCAGCTCATATCACATGATGTGAGGCTACCATTACCAGTATGGCTCATTTTTCATGAAATATTCCTATTTAAGATTTACACTGAAGGAGCAATGGTCTCCTAGTTCTGAACTCTGGGGTGCCCAGCTAACATCTCATAGTGGGTATTGCTGGACTATGAGAAATACCCACACTATGATTTCCACAGTGGGTACTGCTAATAAGCTCTTTTTCTATCTGTAAATTGGAAAATATGTCTGCCACTGTGGACTACCACCACTTGGATAAAGTAGGAAAGGGGTAAACTCTTGTCTTGTTTTGGATTGATGTCTGTGTTCCCCCTTTGCAAGATTCATCCTTTCTTTTTTTCCTGGCAACCACTGTCAAAATGACTTAACATGTGTGTATCAACTTTTAGGAAATATTATTTTTCTGACAGTGGCTTGCTTACTTGAACCCATCTTCCTCTCAAAATAAGATGGCAGCCCACTTTCCAGCTTCCAAGACCTCTCGCTGACCTGCTGATGTTTGATCAGCTCGCTCAATAACGCGCCGAGATTCTAACCATCTGATCTAATAAAGTTTACATCTATAGTGGATACATTTAATTTCTTTGCCATTGTGTGCTCTAACTACAGATATAATTGTTTTTCAGCCATAAAAGAGAAAGTACTTCGAGGTTTAAATGGTTCTCCTGTGCAGGATATTTCTCAAAGATTATTGCCTTGGCGTCGCCTCAGAGCTTCTACTAAATACGTAATATTTGATTCCTAGTCAAACACAGGTATCCAAAATTCATTTGTGTGCTGTCCCCAAGGTAAATTTTACCTTAGAACTAGAGTCATATTAAGAGGCGTTCTTTTGTTTTGTTTCCGAATGATTTTTGGGGTATTTGCTTAATGAGCCTAAGGCGGTTGTTTCAACAGTTCTGTGAAAATCAGAGCAATCCAATTTTCACATCAAAGTTATAGAAAAATCAATAAAACAAAGTTTCTAGGGCTTTTGCCTAGCAGACGCGAGGGCCTGTTTCCACCAAGCCCCCCCCCCCTCCCACAAACAAGGTGAAAGCTTTCATCTTCAAATAAAACCACGGCGCATTGAAATGGTGGGATATTAAAAACGTCACCCAGGTTACCCGAGCTTCAACCACATTTACATTTTAATGCTTTTGTCTGAGTTCATTAAACCAATCGCTTTTATTAGTTTGCATGTCTGTGCTGGGAGTTTTTAATGGCTGGATATGACATTCAGAAGTGCTTTAGACTCTTAACTAGTTCCATTCTGGTCTGTTTAACTTCCCACAGAATCAAGATTTTTTGGAGATGTGTCACCCAGTAACCTTGGTGTCATCTTCGTTCAGAATTTGATAAAGATATACCTTTAGTTTAGTGGTGGAGATAAATATGTTATATCGAATTGTATGTAGGAGGTTGCTTGGGGTTCCTTGAGAAATTAGTAATTTTTGGCTCAGGTCAGTTTATGTGACACCAATGATCTTTTTGGCTCTCTGTAAAGGTGACATTTTTCCCACTGGTCAGCAAAGTAAGAAGAATTCTTCCTATTGACCTCTACACTAATGCACTGTGATCTGTGGATATAGTAAATATAGCAGGGGTTCCCTGAAGACCTGAAAGTAATTGTAAGGATTTCCCGTGTTAAAAAGTTTGAGAAACACTGAACTATACTAAAATGATATCATGAGTCTATTGCAAGTAAGAGGAAGCTTTTTCTTATTCTCTTCTTCCCCTGTGATTAGGCTGCAACATTGTCTCTTTGCAGCAAATTACAAGATGAGAGACTTTAAAAAGAGCCATTCTGAAACACACATTTATGACAAAGCCATGAACTGTGACCTTCTCATATTAGATCTAGAAGAAGAGACTGTATGTCAGAATAAGATGGGTCTGTAGGGTACATTTTTTGAGATGTAAAAGACAGGGACTGATTTCGACAATATGGGACCCTGAGCAAAAGTGAATTGGGGGCCCTACGAGCACAACATTCTAATTCTCTTCACCTCTGCCATTCTGTTAATTGAGACCCAGGAGAAGGTGGGGGCCCCGGAAATTGTCCCGCTTGCCCCTCGCTAAAACTGACCCAGGTTGTGTATTACCTAACTGACATCTAGCAATCCAAGTTCTTTCAATAACTGGTGACAAATAACCTGTTACAGACATCAGAGATACTAGTGGGTTTGGCAATCATATACTGTAACTTGTAACTAAGATACGCGGTAGGCAAACCTTTTTCCGGTAGCGCTCTGTTATTGCGGACTTTTCATGAACTTGGCAGATAATCCTGAATGGTTGTCTGTATGACTTTCGGCTTGTTATGTTTTTCTTATAATTTGATATTCGGAAATTCCGGAACCCATTGCAATTATTTCTGCTAAACAATAAATCAGCAGGGACAGAACATCTAAATTATTTATTTGTTAAATAAAGATGGCCCATCAAATTAAGGAGATTGCTTCATGTGTCAAGATGTCAAACATATCACCGTAAATAGAGTACAAGAATCTGCCTGAACCTGTATCTCACTGCGGGATACACTGTGACTTTGTGAAAGCATTATTGCATATTAGCCCCCCCCTGCTGTTATATAAGATCATGCCAGCCATCCCTCCTAGAGGCTGGTGACATTAACTGTCATTGTTGCACTCATTCCCTAAAGGACAACTCCTTAGGGCTAAAATACTTCATACATAATTGTTAGCTAATTTGAATTTTAAAATAATCAAAAAAACTTTTTTTATTCGGGATCCACCATTAAAAAAATAAATAAATAAAGATTGCCTTTGTTCAACTATGGCAACTGTTTTTATACAGACGCTCAGGAAATCAGAAACTGTTTCCATTCGGTTGGCCTTCTGCGTCTCCCAATTGTATTTCAATTTTAGATCTGCAAAGATCTTTCATGACCGGGAAAAATTTTTTAATAACCAAAGTGAAATTTTGCTTTGATTGGGTTTTCTGCATTGGCTGTAAATGAAGTCACTCAGGATAGCTAAAAGATAAATGTTCCACATGATTCAGGGCCCTGTCATACAAGCCATCTAATAGCATTGATTTACAAGGATGTGTTGCTAGTTATTTAATTGTTAAGATAAAATAAGAGAAAGATCTAAATAATAGAAGCAAACTAAGCCACCAAACACATACACACACAGGAGAGGCACAAGACACGATAAGAGATACTAGTGTATATTATTATACTAATAGATTAGTTATATTAGATATTAGAGATACTAATAATAATAATACTAAAGAAATATGAAAGGGTTAATCATCTGGCTATGCACATGTTTATTAACTTGCAGAGTTATCCAAGTTGGATTTGATCAACTGGAAGGAGATTGGAGAAAAATTGCACTCTGCTGTAGTAGTATGTTTTTTCCCCATTGTTCAATTCACTCTTTTATTAAATTGTATTGAAGCTGTCATTGTAATGTTTGGAATTAGTTTGGGGTGGGGGGTTCAAGAAAGAAAATAAACAGCTAGAAAGTATGCAAGAGAAAAATATGAACAAGAAAGAAAGAGGAGAATCGGCTAGAGAGAAAAGAGAGAGAAGAGGGAGAAAGAAAAAAAGTGAGAGGGAAAAAGATGAAAAGGAAGATGGGATAGAGAGAAAGAGGGGGGGGGGGGGTTGGAGTGAAAGAGGGTGAAGAGTGAATGAGAGAGGCGAGATAGAAAGAAAAAGGATGGACGGAGAGGGAGGAAAAAGGGAAAAAGGGGGAGAGAGAAAAATAGGAGAAATGGGGGATGGAAAGAAATAGAGAATGAATTAGAGAAGGAAAGAAACAAAGAGGGCAAGAAATAAAAATAGGGAGAAGTGAGGAGGGTGGAGAGTGAAAGAGGAAGTAAAGACAGAGAGAAAAAAAGTATAGTAAAGGGGAGAAAGAAAGAGAAAGGGAAAGAGACAGAAAGGAGAAAAAGGCAGACTCAATGGGAGCGGGGAATAAAAACAATAATAAGGGGAAAGGGAAAGTGGGGGAGATAGAGAGAAAAAGGTAGGACTGGAGAGGAAGAGGGAGGGGGGATATAGTAATAAAGGTAGGGGGAGAGAAATGGAGATAGGAGGAAGAAAGAAAGGGGAAGGGGGAAAGGAAAATGGTAAAAAAGGGGGAAGAGGGAGACAAAAGATGGGGGAGAGGGGAAGAGGGAGAAAAAAAGTATACCGGGAAAAGGGGAAAGAAAAGGGGATGAGACAAGAGAATTAGGAAGAGGTAAACTGAAAAAAAAGGGAGAAGGGCAGTAGAGAAAAGACTTGGGCAGTTAGAAGGCATAAGGACAGACAGCAGTCAGTCATTAATAAACATTAACCAGTGTTTTGGGAATTCATTTTCCCTTCTTGTGGATTGCACATAGACACTCAGCAGGACAGAAATCTGCTTTGCCAATCTGAAAATACGGCACTTTAAGCAGAAAGGAATAAATATTACCATTCTTGCAGCAAGGTAAACAGCGGTGATGAAGTACAATTTTCACCTAAAGAAAAGTAACTGTCAATTATTGATCAGCATGACAAAGAATAAAGAGCTTATTTAGAGATATGGGATTTGGCTTACTGGAACCGGCATCTCATTAAATGCACCGCCAGTGCTTTATTGCTCGCATTCATCCCGCTTCTATTACAAATAGAGTAGAATAGAGCTGGATTGTTACAGGGCCAGATCACATATTGTTAATAAAGTGACTAAAATGCAGTTTATAGGAACTCCAATGCCGTTTCATTTTTATATTTCCATTTAAAGTATTGTATTAAAACAACGGTTAACTCAGTAAGTGACATGGGAAATAGCTTAATTTTTGTATTTTCCCGTAATCCTTTGCAGCTGGTTTAGGTAGGACTTTTAAACTTTTTTGAACAGCCACCCTGTGCTGTGCAACCAACCTTTTCCTGGAACCTGCAGCAGAGGAGGACTTTGGAGGGTGAACAGGGCTGTTGTACTAGGATCATGCTGCTTCTATATGGTGGAAAGTGAAACAAACATTACGAACAAGAAACTGCTGTTAAAAAAGTTTTAAAAGAATAACGTAAAAAAAACATACTTTTTTTTTTACCTTAATGTTCCTTCCTTCTGTTGATCTAAAAATATGTGTTCAGTTAGTCTTCATTAATGCCTTATATCTTTTTCAGAGAACTACATATCCTTAATATCTGTGGCTACAATTCATGCTCTATTCAGAATGTTTTATTTGTAGCCGTCCCATTGCGAAATAGAGAGCTGAGATTACAAGTGTAAACACCCACATCCATGATACACAATGCAAGGAATCGTGGGATATGGTGTTTTCCAATAGGCAAGCTGACAACATATCTGCTGCCTTCTAGTGTTCAGCCACAAATTGTGAAATCCACCAACAATCTAGTGTGGCTGGCAGAAAAAGTGCACCTATAGACTGAATAACAGATAACCAGGTGATTATCTTTTCATTCTGTCGTTATCAAATCCTGATTCCTTGTTGCCTTCAACAATGATCTTCTGGAAGGCCATTCCAAGTCAATATTGTTTTAGAAAGAAGTTGAAAAGGGGGTTATTTTGCTAAATAAACCTTCCTGTAATGCTATGCATTCTGCTCTGCCAGCTAATCTGTTCAGGCTTTGTGTAGTGTAAACAATAAAGGATAAGAAATTCCCTTTTCCCTGCTTTATGATGCACACTGTCGCATTAAAAGGATTTTATGCTTGGTTAAAGCAAGCGTCACATCATGCCAACAAATGTTATACACTCCCGTCAGACGATTATAGTCTCAGATGCCAACACTGTGACAGGTCTCAGCACTTCTCATGTCAAGCTAGTTAAGTGTTCCACAAGGCTGTCTTTAAAGGTGAACTCCAAGACTAAACAACAAATAGGCAGCTAAAATAATACATTTTCTGATCCGCTTTGGTTGTTATGAGATTTGTAATTCTTTTTAGCTGTTCTCAATGTTTAAGCAGCGCTGCCAAACAGCTCAGCCAAGTCAACAACCTCACTTTTCTCTACTGAAGTTAAGCAAAACAGCTTGGTCAGCTCCATGTCCAGCTTGTTGACTGGATAATACAGGGACAGCAGGGAAAAAAATCCCAGCACATTGCCTTTGTGTCATTGAGCAAACCACCTGACTAGTAGTAGTTGGATGGTTCCAATGGGAGTTGATTCTGATTCAAATGGGAGCTATTCTGAAATCAGACTGGAACTTGGATTGGAATTTGGCACACCAAGTTCTGATTTGACATTGGTTACTAGTTGATAACTGCTGTCATCCTTTGGCACCCAGATTGGCCGGGCCCTATTGTACCTTGGAATGAGAGCTGTCATCTCCTGGTGGCCATATTGGTGACCTACTATACTTGTCATTGACAGCTGTTTTTATTTGTATTGGCTGAGTCATTCTATACACTGACAGCTGTTTTTGTTTGTCGTCTGTATTGGTTGAACCCTACTATGCTTGTTTATGATAGCTGTCATTTTGCGTCATTGGCCAAGCCCCATTATACCTGTCAATGACAACTGTCATTGCCCAGCGGCGTTATTGACAGCTGTGTTTGTCAAGCTGTTGGCTGGTATAGTACAGATCATTAAAAAATAGTTCCAACTTGATATTTCTAAATCCATTTTGATTTCTGGATTTGATAGGTTGAGTTGGAATTTTACTGTTCTGATCACTTCTAGACCTACCTAATTTGTTATTTGTTACAAAGCACATAATTCTGCATTGATTTGAAATGATAATGAAGTTGGAAAGACATGTCAAGGCTTCTCTGTAACATGAATGCCTAGTCTATTCAGTTGGAGGACCAACAATAGGATATATGTATGAATTGCTGCAATGGAAGAATATCTTTTCCTGAAGCTACCATATTACGTCGTATGATGGCTACTACATTTAAACCCCAGCACGGCAAAATAAGACCCAATGCAGTAAACCATTGCAGGGCCACAGATAACCAAGGCTACACTGTGCAGCTTCAATGTATGTTGTCAAATATATGTGCACTTATCTGTAAAGCAATTTTCTAGTAATGGCCAAATGAAGGTGTACTGGACTATAGTAATAAAAATAAGTGTGACACCTGGGCTTTAATCATTACAAAAAAAGAAGAAAAAAAGGACAGCTCCTACCCCATTTCTATCACCATCTTTGCAGAACACATTTTCTGTAATACTGCAATGCTGTTTGTACACCTTAAGTCATTTCCAAGTTTTGTCCGTTTCATATCTTGCCATAACAATGTTGTTACTCTTATAAAACCTGATAGCTTTCTAGTGTAAAGCTAAGCTGTCACCCAGCACAGTAGTTGATATAGTGAAAGTAGTTTCCATTAGACTTTGTACGGGGCCACACATCAAATCTAGGCTGCAGCATCCCGCTGACACACTGTATGAAGGCTAACAGCGAGCTCTCTGTGCTTTGAAGCTTGCAGTATATTGGATTGAGAGCGGCTCATAATCGTCAGCCATTTACTAGCATTTATTCCAATTCAGGCAGAGATATTTGTTATCTGGATTTTTTAGCTTCTTCAAATCTTTTGGTAGTAACAGATAACTAGTTGTTAGAGAAAACATGTATGAGACATGAAGTTTGCAAAATAATTCACCCTGTTCTACAATGGTAATGCCCTGCCCCTGTTTCCCAGCTGTGCTTCTGCATTGTCATCCTGTCTCATGGGCTTCCAATGGAGACTACAAAGGGCCATTTCAACACATATTATACATCCGTGGTGACCATAAAAAAACTCATCCCAAAAATGCTATACATTCATCTCTAAAATGCAGACAGGAAGTGGCTATAAAAATAATTAGCCCTGATATGCAGCAAAGGATAACAAGGTACATACTTTGTGCAAACAAAATCATATTTTTTAAGATGCACATATGATTTTGGCAATTTATCTAAATGTTGGTGTAATCTTTATATATGGGGGCTTTCTGGATTTAGGCTGCAGAACATTATAATGCTTGTCTGAAAATGTGTGAATCACTCCTACACCATTACCTAAACGACTCTCAGCTCTTGGAAAACTTATGGTTCAGGGATCAGTCTATCTTTCATCTCTCTGGTCGGGTTAACTGACAAACTGTCAAATTTGGGGAAAATGAAATCCAGCAGGAATTCTTGAACATGAATGAGACTCTCCGAAGCTGGTAGTTTGGTGTGCAATGTCTAGCTCTGAGCTGATTGGACCATTTTTCTTATGCGATGCATTCGGTACCGTGACCACCGGTACAGGGGAAAATTATGTGGAGATGCTGCAGGAGTTTGCTGTGCCACAATTTCAGGTGAGGAGTGATCTTGCTAATGTCTTTTTTCAACAAGACGGAGCCAGGTTAGTCAGAGATAATCAGACATAATCTTCTGCTTGAAGTTTTTGAACAACCTGAAGTTGATACGGGTAGAGCTTTATCACTCTCCGAAGAATCCTCTGAATTGAGCTTTAGTTGATGCTGAATTCCATTGCAGCCCTTCGGATGGACTTTTCCCGGCTTTGCGCGAACACCTGCTCCAGAAGTTCAGTGCTTTCATTGGTGATGGTAGTAGCAGGCCTTCCACTGTGTGGTTTGTTAAGAACAGATCCTGTTTCGAGAAACTTGCCATGGATAGCGTGATGGCCATAAAGCTTCTTAAACTCGTGCTGAACTGCAGTGGGGGACTAAAAAACTTCTTGCAGTTTTGCAATGCTGCTCCAATGTCGATTGGCAAGCCATGGTTAAGGCTTACAAAAAGTGCAAAGCCGAAGTTGTTAAATGCTGATGACCTCAAGTCTCTCAGAATGATACCTGGAACGAAATAGAAAAAAGGAAGTGTGTAGTGATATTTGAGACCCTGTATTATACAAAAGGCTGCAAACAGGCAGGAAAGTTTGTTGTCGTTAATGAAAAACAAAATGATGGGTTCTAAACCCTTTTCCTATTCTTTTCAAAACTAAGAAGGAAAGTTTTGACTACACATACATTTTAAACATCATTGATCAATACAGAACAATTGCCTAATCAAATGTACCAAGAACTATATATGCACTGCGACAAGGTTTTTTCAGATTGAGGTGCGGGCTGAGAACACGTAGCAACCAAATTGCACCATAACTGTTCATTTTATACAAATCAATAGAATTCACTGCTTTTATTTAGTAACCTTTCATTTCATTATTTTTTTTCTCTTCTGGTTGCATCAATTCTGCAATATCTAAATGACTTATGCTTGAAACTTCAAGAACAAATGGAATATGGAAAACTTAAACACTGTATGTGAGTTAAGTAAATCAAGTTACTTTTTGTAATGCTTTAGACAAAGCGGAGCTGAATTACCTCTTCTTGCACCTGTGGCAGCCCCAACATCTTCAGCCAGTCATTTTCTGAATTTAGGATCTTTGCATATCTTGATTAGTCAGACCAGAGTGATTTAAGACTTCATTTATTCTGGCACTGTGGTATGCTGAGGCTACATGCATAGATCATTGCACTTTTTAAAACAGATTGGAAACAGGCAGGAAAGTTTGTTTTATTGCTGTGGAGACAGAGCATTTTTCTTTGGCAATAAGGCACCTGCCTATTTAATACTTTTTTTAAACTGAGATTTGTACAGATTGAAACTTCTTTCAATTTCAATATATTTAATGTGACCCTGACGGTCATCTCTAAAAAGTCTGCTATTGCCTTTGTTAGCTTGACGTTTGCCTTTAGGCAAGATACATTTCTTCTCAGCACAATTATTATTATTATCAAAGTACCCTTTGGCCATTGAGACCTTCCTATTGAATAGGGAGCTGGGATTGGTTGAGCCTAGATCCCAGTTCCTGAGTCAAGTTGGTAAACTTACTTCTCAAAAATTAAAATAATATTATTATTAAACAGTATTTATAAAGCCCACACATATTATGCAGTGCTGTACATTAAACATTGGTTGCAAATGACAGACAGATACTAACAATGACACAGAAGGGGTTGAGAACCCTGCCCAAAAAGAGCTTACAATCTAGGAGAATAAACTGGTTTGCTGTAACCTTTCTTTAATGTTTTATCTGGGGTGCTCATTATTGAAGACAACTGCTGTCACATGGCCATGTCTACTAAGCAAGAACTTCCAGCAAAACTGACAGATCCCTCTGGCTTTGTTTCATAGTTTAATAAACTAGAATCTATACATTATAACTGACCCAAAATGTACTTTTTCGTAGTGGCTGTTGATGAAAAGCTGTGGCCACAAACTTCTATTTTTGCTGAGGTACCATATTATACTGAGAGCTAAAATTTATTATGCAAACACAATATAAAATAATAGAGATGCACTAAAAACAGATATAGGAAGGTGCAAAGTGTTCCACTGTAGGAGGGCCCGTTATGGAGCCTCAGGTCAGTTTTGCACAGGGGCCCACTGTTGCCTTCATTTGGCACTGCTAAAAACAAAATGCTATAGGTCTATATGTGCAATATAATCATAGAAATGCAGCATCGCAAATATATACATGGGAAAATTAATCAAATACTTTTCAGACAAAGTTTGCGAAAATAATGCTTTAAATATAGGTCTCATGCAACGTAAAGCCTTGCTGAATGTTACCACGTGATCATTGACATTTCATATTTTGTTCATCAACATAGATTTTGTTAAGACAGCTCATCCCTGTTGAATAGGGTGCCAATGCACCACTTTACATCTATTAAGAAACATTTGAAATTTATGCACTAAAATGCAAGATTTGCACCATGTTTTCTGCCTTGTTGTGAAAGTTGTGTTTTATTGCATGTTATAACACTTTATCAGTCTTAATGGGCACAAACAGCCTTTTTCCTAATTAGTGTTGGTCGAATAGCTCACTATTCGATTCGACAGCTATTCGGCCGAATATAGCAAAAAAATTCGGGTGGTCGAACACATTAAAGTCAATGGGAGAAAAATTCGGGTTTGTTTCAGCACTGTGTAGAGCTTCTACAGCCTCCAAACAGATGTAAAAAGATACATTATAAAAGGATACATAAAAAGATACATTGTAAAGAGATACATAACACTATTCCATACCCCTGTGCTTCACATGAATATCAAAGTGCACCTGTCACATCATTATTAGGCTAAAGCTAGGTACACACTTCCAATAATTATCGTTAGAAAATGAACCATTGCGACCGA
Organism: Pyxicephalus adspersus; assembly: GCF_032062135.1. NCBI lineage: Eukaryota > Metazoa > Chordata > Amphibia > Anura > Pyxicephalidae > Pyxicephalus > Pyxicephalus adspersus. Next base: position 86,676,103 of record NC_092863.1, read on the forward strand.
TCAACGATTATGCACGATTATACTTGAACAATTATATTGTGCACAATTCTCTACATGCTGTAACAATATGATCGTTGATATATAATCCACCAACAGTGTCCATACGCTAGATACAATCGTTTGAACGATGCAGGGAGGCACATGTAAAGGAGAAAGTGTACCGCAGAAACATGCACGATCACTGAACGACCGTACACGATAGATAGTGAAAGATCGTCGGCCAATCAGATCCACCGTGGCGGTCGTTCATTTCCAACGACAATCCTTGTTCGTCAGCGTCCTTGGTCCCTTTTTTTGGCCAATCGGTTGTTCATCAGTCGTTTCTAACGATAATTATTGGACGTGTGTATGCAGCTTTAGTCTACACGGACTGCATTCCCATGGGCTAATCTACACCAGGACGTTTCCTTCAGGGATGTTTTTGAGCGTTATCTTAAACGTTGCTTGCAACATTTAAAAAATTAAAACGCTGGATAAACGCGGGAAAACGCTTCCATTGAACTCATTGGAGGCTTTTTCAAGCGTTTTTAAGCTTTTATGAAAGCTTTCATTGAAAACAATGGGGGCTTTTATAAACATTTTTAGCAGGACTTTGGAATCTGGAAGCCCCCTTTAATAAGGAGACTTCCAGATGTCCACCGCCCCACCCTGGGGAATGAGTACAGGGGTACATAAATCCCCTTACTTATTCCCTGAAAGGGTTAAAATATAAGTAAAAAATATGATAAGGCTTTAATTTAAAATTATTTTATTAATGTGTGTGTTTGTGTAATTTAACTTTTTTTCTTTTTTTTTTAAATCATTTATTGTGTATGTGTTTTTTATTTTTTACAGGTTATCCCACAATGACATTATGAATCATAATGTCATTGTGGGATTCCTGCACCGTGGGAACTGTGCGGTCACAGCTAATTGAAAGCAGGTGCCTTCAATTAGCTGTAACTGCAGGCAATAGGAGGGCAATGAATGGAAATACTACCGTATGTTCTGTCATACCTCTACTGCTCTGTGATTGGCTGAGAAATAGACCAATCACAGAGCAGTAGAGGTATGCATGGAGACCTCTATTGCCCTCGTATTGCCTCCAGGATCAGGGGAGCAGAGCTGTCAGCATAAAGCTCCGCTGATTGCTCTACTCCCTGAGGAAAGGGAAAGCCTGATCAGGATTTCCCTTTCCTCAGCAACTTAGGGAGCAGAGAAATCAGCGGAGCTTTATGCTGACAGCTCTGCTTTTTTTTTTTTTTTCCTCCCGAATTTTTGCTGTCGAATGCAGCAAAATTCGGTTCGGGTATACCCGAATTCGAACAGCCATATTCGGGTCGAATATAGGGACAACCCGAATTCGAACATCAACACTATTCCTAATTACAAAAGTTGTCCTCAAACTTTGACTTGGAAAACAGTAAAATCCACATCATCACCGCATGCATTATAAAAAACTAAAAGCTTGGCATAACAAGTAAAATAATTGCACCAAAAATTCTGCAATGCTTTTAAAATCATTATACATGTTTCATTGTAGAAACCTTATTCACTTGGTAAACATGTCTATTTAATTAAGAGATAGGTGCAGCAGCCAGATTTGTGTCTGTTCTGTCCTGTAGATGGAAATGCATATTGTGAATTAGTGTCCTACTGTGTACAAGAGATTAGCTGTGTTACTAAAATGTGAAAAGATTGGAAGATGAGGAAGGCTGGTTAACAAAGCAGAGAAAAAGATCATTTCTTCAAATGGAAATCCTTTAAATTATTAAGAATAATAGTTTTCCGTTTGACTCTCACTGTGCTAATTATCATTTCCACACCAGATTCTGCTTAAGAATCCTTTAATCCTCAGTCTACAAGACATCTTCCTGTATCTACCTCCTGATTGTGGAAAAGGATACTTCATTACTTCATGCCCTATAGTTATGGCGTTTGGTACATGACTAGAATACTAAGGGGTCAGTTTGTAAAGCAGTGAATTTGACATTGACCAAACATTCTAAAAGGGAATTAATCACTGCCATTGAAGACTCATGGACCTGGAAGATTCTCCACCTGAGAATCAAAGGTCTCTTAGCAAATATTAAGTGGGAACCCCAAACATACAGCATTCCAGCTTCCACGCCCCTGCTATTCTGTCAAATGGGCTCTAGAGAAAGTGGAAGCCCTGGGCATTTTCCCACTTTCTCCTACCCAAATTAAGTTGTGCAGAAAATGTTTGGTAAATGCCAGATTAACTACTTTATAAATAGACATCTTAGAGGCTGTCATCTTTGCTTTGGTATATTTATTGAATTTTAATTCAGAGGTTTTCAGCTGGCTTCAAAGAAATTTTGGACTTCTAGAGCATTTCTGTACCATAAAAATGCACTCTGTAGCAAATAATGACATTTAGATACGTGATTCTTATGCAAAGAAGACAGTGAATAGTAATGTCTCCCACCACTCATGCTTCCAAACAATACTGTCTCAGATATTTGATACCGGCTGCTCAGATATTTTAAGTCTGCCTTGACACAGTTTAACTATAAACTACATCCCAACTAAAGAGTAGACATTTAATGTATTGCAACACACTATGTATATATATATATATATATATATATATATATATACAGTACTATAAAGAAAATGATTGTAGAATTTAAATGAAGATCCCAACAAATGCTTTTTTTTGCTAATTATATTAACTGGAGATTTTTCAATTATTCAGTCGGGAGATTGTTGGCATTCATACAGTTGAATTACTTATATGTAGGGGAACTAAAAATTTGGTTGGTTTTACAAATGGACATACTGCCAAAGCACTCATTTGTGGAGTGACAGATGCAAAATTCTGAATTAAGTTTTGAAAGGTAAATTACTTTGTATAAATGAGCAACTCTGTTGGTGGCTTTCAGGTGATTGGAAAAGTTGCTTAGGGTTAGGTCATAGGTCATGGGGGCTGAGTCAGACTTGATGTCAGACCATGATACCTATCTGAGTGGATATGCCTCTCCAGGGAGCTGTTGGAATTTGTGCCCATTCAGCTAAAACAGCGTTTATATAGTTACAGTAGATACACTGGACAGTAGGAACTGACTCAAACTTTGCCATTTTATACCATAGGCACGGCTGTGGTTAGGGCCAGCTTTGTGTAGGGTGCTCATGTTCATCATACCAAACCCTGCATAACATTGCAGCCATTGTCAGATGGTTTACACAGCCAATCCGTTGGTATTAAACCCAACTTTGTGTTTTTTTATAAAAATAATTTTTCCCCCCAGGATTATTCCAAAATAAAATAACAGCTCAGGCTGCAGTAATCACTTGTAAGCAGTCATTACTAGGTTAGCAGGTAGTTCTTTTTTTTTTTTTTTTTTTTTGAAATTGTATTTTTATTGAAAAGTTTTATAATAGGGTACAAAAGGGAAAAGGAGTTACACAAAGGGAAATTAACAATCTTAAACCAGAACAAAACACATCTGAATTTCAGAAATCCAATACCAAATCACAGACATAGTGCATAATATAAACATAATAAAATAGAAAGGAGGTAGGGACAATGAAAAATGTTGTGACATTAGCCAACAAGAAGAACGACTAGGGGGTCAATTGGGCAAATTAGCATAATAACAGTCCCATGCCTCCCAGACCACCTCAAATTTATCCACTGTATTTCTAAGGAGCGCCGTCAAAACATCAAACCATGTTTTTATGGATCTGGCTTTGTGCTTGGTGGGCATGGTCATTCTGGAACAGAAAACAACCTTTTTCAAACTGTTGCTAAATGTTTAGATAGCACAAATTTCTACAATTTCTACAATGCATGCTCCAGCATTTACTTTGCACCTTACTGAATTCAGCTGAATTTGCAGGGGTGTCTACATACGTGGTCTAATAGTGTAGTTGGGATAGTCAGGTGTCTACAAATGTTTGGCAATTTAGTATTATTCTTGTATTTCCAACCTGCTTTTGTGTATTCCAGTTCCTCCTTTTAAAATCTCTATAATATAAAAAAATACAAATGTAGTCAGAATAGTGGGAAGCCCTTAAAATGGGAAAAACCATTGCAGAACATAATATTCGCTAGCAGAGTCCCCCAGAGATAGAAGAAACTGTTGGGTGGTTTACCTGTTGAGTAATTAGACCATTAAAAAGAATCTGCAGTTTAATATAAAGCTTTTCTTTATCTTCTAAAATTCAGTTGTTTAGCTTCTCATTTTCTAAAGCTGCCGTGGCTGCTAATATGTTGATATCCTAAACCAGACAACCAGAATAATTTAAATTTAGGTGCCTTTTAAAAATGACTTCACTTTGATCAGTTCCACATTGACATCTTTTTATCATCATCTATATTTGGCCTACTATTGGTACATGGGAGCTGTGTTAACTTCACAAGAACTAATGAAGAGCAGAAAAGTTGTAAAGTCTGTGATGACCTCAGAATATCTGAAGTGCTAAAGCAGGATTGATATTTCCTGCTGTGGTAACTGTAACACATTTTTAACAGTAATTACTGTGACTTTGAGTTTCAAAAATAAGACTTTTCTTCATTGCTTTATGCCTTTTTATAAGGTATTTTTCTCTCTTCATTAATGTGTACCTAAAAATATACATAATTAAAGCACAACTCAAAACATTTTTTTTTGTTTTGGATAGAACAATGTTGTAATTGCTGTCCGTATCTTCCTGTCATAGAGACATCCATTAGGGAAGCAAATTTGTAGCTTAGACTTATATTTAAAAAAATAAAAGCTGTTTACAAGAAGCCGGTGACCATTAGCTAAAAACGTCTAACAGCCAAGAACCCGATGACCCAAGGATCTGTTTGCTGCGATTGCCATTTGCATGGAACTGAAAATACACGTTCAGTGTTTACACAATGTACCTAATTTATTTAGATCTCCATGAATAAAGCAAACCTGGAATGAATCTGGTCCCGAAATTGAAAAAATTTGCCAAATAATACCAAAAGATTTTAGGAAATCCATTCCAGGTGTGACGGATCACCCAGGTTCTTCCATGGTCTATCCTGTCTATACATGGGAGCTAAATAAATTAGGCACATTGTTTACAGATACCCAACCATGATAGTTATCTTATCATTTTGTTGAACATCATATTCCAAAACCATAGGCACTAACATGCATTTGTCTCAATATTCACTCATCCCTTTTCCATAACCTGCGTTGATATAACAGCCTTTTCTTGTCTAGTAAGACTTTCCACAGTTTTCACAGTTTCCACAGTGTCCATTCAGCTAAAAAAAGCTTTTGGCTTGTTATAGGTGTTCCAATTAATTCTGAAGGTGTTCAGTAGAATCGAGGTCAGGGCTTTGTGCAGGCCATTCAAGTTCCTCCACACAAAACTGGCCAAATGACATCTTTATAGATCTATACTTCTATGACTGTATACAGTCATTCTGGAACAGAAAATGGGCCAATGGAAACTGTCGCCACAAAGCCAGAAGTGCACAATTTTATAAAATTTCTTTAAAGTCTGCCATTCACTGGAATCACCTGAACTCAGCAATTTGGAGGGTTGACCTTTGTTCATATAGTTTTAGATGTGATGGTCGAGTATTCACAAACGTTTGGCCATAAAGTGCATAATTTTTGTGTGTTTTGCACCATTAAAAGGTTTTTATATATTCTTTTCTACTTTGTCTAGTACAGTAAACAGTATCCTTTATAGAGATTTAATAAATCCTTGTTATTTGCAATACAATGTAACCCAGAAAACTAATATATCTTTTTTTTAAATTTATTTTTACTTTAGAGTATAAAAGTGAGCTGGTTACCACCCCCCTCCGGAACGCAAAATGGATTTATTACTGGGTACAAAATCCGCCACAGAAAAACCACACGACGAGGGGAGCTGGAGACAATAGAGCCCAATAACCTTTGGTACTTGTTCACAGGTATGCTTTCCAAGCAAAGTCCAACCTTGTGTCACTAAAACTGTAATCTCATTAAATTTAATGGTAAACAAACTTGCCAATAGCTGCATTTAAGACCTTAGCTAACATCTCTTCGTCTTCTATTTGCACCTCACATTATGAAAATAGAAGTTATAAAAATAACAAGCCCAATTTGAAAACATACAGCAGATAGAAATCCAACACAGGCAGGCTTCATCCTTCTTCATAGACACAGGGCGTCTCAGTGAGCTGTAATATAAATTACGTTATGGGAAGCATTATCTCATGTAATATCACCAGGCACTGAAGCAAACAAAATTACTGTGGCATCACTGAGCAAGTGTGCTGTATGTAATCTTGTGTGAAAGTAAGTATCATCAGGAAATAATGGAGTACATCAAGTAATATGAGTACAATAAGTGCTGTAATCGAAATAGTTAACTTAATAAACAGGCTCACTGATATGCAATAGTTAGATGGATCATGGAAAGGTAGAGATGGGGGGGGGGGGGCTACGTGATACAGATACAAATATGTAGATAGATAGATAGATAGATAGATAGGAAATGGTTGGATACAAAGGTTGATGAAGGAAGATATGATTTAAAGATGAAAGAAAAAATAGTAACATAGATAGAGGTATGGTAGAGAAAGGAGAATAGATTAGATAGATAGATAGATAGATAGATAGATAGATAGATAGATAAATGCCACTTGCCTATTGAATATATGAGTAACAATGGATGGATGGATGGAAAGACTGATAGAGAAAGAGGAATAGGTAATAAAGAAAGATAGATTGTTACCCTTTGCCTGTTGTAACAATCTCACCCTTGACCATATAATGTAATCATTAAAATATACAGAGATTATAATGTAGGTTGATAGATAGATAGATACAAAGATACTATTGGCTATATGAAAGACGTTGTGAGATTGAATGGATGGAAAAGGTTGTAGATGGATAGATGGATAGATGGATAGATAGATAGATAGATAGATAGATAGATAGATAGATAGATAGATAGATAGATAGATAGATAGATAGATAGACAGAACCTAAAATTGACAGACCTTTAAATCTAATATAATTTATGCAGTTTATAGTCCTTTCTGCCTCCATTTTCATGGCTGTTTTCTCTAATAAGACCACATTAATTTAAAAGAAATCTCTTACATGAAAAGAAAGCTCTGTCTATTCCAGAATTATTCCCATCCTTTGCACTCCCCTACATACAAAGATCATTTGACATAAGACATGTTGGGAGAAAAAAAAGGTTTATTCCCTTCTGTACTCACTCCTGGCTGGATGGAAGATATTTATCAGGATTGATCTACATATTAAGCTTCTATTATTGGAATTCAATGTTAGGGCCAATTCATCAGTCACAAAGAGACTTATCATTGAGGATGAAAAGGAAGATGGAGCTAATTGAAAAGCAGGATGCATTGATAACACAAGGACACTTATCTCTCTTCCAAAAAGCTAACCTTATTAATCCAGAAAAAAAATAGATTATTGCATTCTTTCGCTTCTCTATACATGTTGTAGTGCATAATTTGAAATTACTGTTCATACAGGGAATAGAGAGAGTATCATTAACTATGTGAGTTAGTTCAGTATCTAGTAAATGAGGACAGATGTTGCTTTATGACATCCAATCCTGACAGATCTTTTTGTGCCGCCAATGTAGCTGATCAATTAAAGGCCAATATATGTGATGCAATGCTGTTACTTAATAGTTTTAAAAGTTACTTTACCATGATTTTCTAAAAAAGATTATATATTTTTTAGTGTACCATGGTAACGGACTACCTCTGTAATTGTCCTTGTTTCTTTTTGATATCATTTTGCTGAAAACATGAGGTTAAAGTAGAAATCCAAAACTTTAGTTGGTACTGATTGTCATTATTATTAAAGGTGTTTTATCTGACCTTTTGTGTTATAGGTCTCGAAAAGGGAAGTCAATACAGTTTTCAAGTCTCTGCAATGACAGTTAATGGAACTGGACCCTCATCTGATTGGTACACAACAGAAACACCGGAAAATGATCTTGATGGTAAATTAAATTTTAATATTGATACCCTGATCACATAAACATCAATACAGAGGATCACATTTACACAAAAGAATTTAAACAACACAAACAGTGTGTATATACTGTAGAGTTGTAGTATTTAAAAGCATTTTCAGTACACTTCAATGCCCATTATCAACCAATCAGTATATATCCTTCTGCTAAGTCCACTAAAGTCTATATTGTTGACTACTTTGTGGAAATGCACTTTGCTAAATCAATACTCAATATACTATTTTACCTAATTTTCTGAATAATATCAATAGATCTTTTTGCACCTTCTTTCCTTTCATCAATAGTACTGTTTATGTCCTTTTAACATTTGCATGAAACTGGCATCTATGGGCAGATATAAAGACTTAGGAGTTTGATGGCAGGTAAAAAGCCATGTAAAGTTAGGACATTATACCCACTACATAAGCATCTTGTTACTATAACAGGGCATCCAACATCACTCTAAAGGCTGGGATCTGGACATATTTTTAGTACTTCTTCAACATACAACAGTAAATCTATTAATGTTTTAATTGCAAGAAGTCGGAAAGTATTCTGTTAAATGGAAATCCTGGCCTGTTTGTGATACTCAAGGACTGGTGTTAGACACCTGTTTTATAGCATTCATTGCCTTGGTCATGAGTTGTCAGATCACACAACCTAATCCTAGAGTTATAACAGAAGAATATTGGCAGTTAAGAATCATAGCTCTACTTTACATACCAGCTGCTAATTTGTAGAATGGTAATTACAGTGCTTTAAGAAAGACTGACCACTTAAGAGCTGACATTTCAGGAATGGGAGCCAGGCTAATAATTATTTTTAAAATTTTAATCTTAAATTAATCTTTAATCTTAAAATGGGTAAAGGTCAGTTTTTACCCAGCAAATATAATGTGGATATGGGCAGAATCAAATAATTCCTTTACCAATTATTAATAGTCAGCACAAAAGGACTAGTCACTAGTATTGCTGGTATCTTGTAAGTGGTAGGGCTTTGCTTCCTCCTATCAGTGACTCCAGCAAAGGCAACATCAGCAAATCTAGGCAGCAGTGCCTTAGAGCTCACAATCAGACATACACATATGAAGCTGTAGGCATAGCATAGTATCAAAAACATTTGATGTGAAGCTACATTTTCACACCAAGGCACCTCTGAAGACAAAAACTATGGTTCTATGGTTGGCCTGTTGTCCCTTTTATTTAATCTAAACCTGTATAAAAAACATGGAGACGTAGTACGGTAACAAAGCATCCTGATACTACAGGCAAATGCTTGCCCCTACAAAAGTATGCCCCTTTGTGGAGTGAACGTATTTGGAGTATTTTAGGGACTTGCATGAATATATAAGCCATTATAACAACCATACCTTACAGCTCAGTTATTACCAAGGTAGAGGAATTTACAATTTTTTTTTTTGCAAAACAGCATGAAGCTGGCTAAAAAAATCAGATCGATTTAAGAAAGCACAGGAACAAATTAAAAAGTACACTACAGTAAAAAATAACAAATTCCCACTGCAGAAAATATCTTGGTAAGCAGTACAGTCTATCAATTTACTGACATAATCAGGATAGATTGTGACAGAGTTGATATCCATGTCTGCAATGCAAAAACAGGTGAAGAATGCCAAAAATACACTATTTGTCTCTTATTATCCGGGAGGATTCGGAGAAGGCTTAAACATGAAAATAAAATAAACAAGCTTGAGACTTGCACTACCTACCATTTGCCATACTAAGGCATGCTTTTTTGCACGAAAGTTTCAATTTTACTGATGCCACAACTCCAAAGGGAGTCACACACACCTATTAGATTTTGGGATTCTTCAACGTGTCAGCCAAATATTCATGCTGCCAGACAGATTGTTAACGGCTGTTACATTACAGCTTACTAGGTACTTGCTTTTTCCTTTTCCTCACTGTACGTGTGATGGAACTCGGTTTTGACGAGACAAACACTACATCTTAGAGCTAGTCGGATTCCCTGCGGATAGCCCTTTTAATTAGTGTGTTTTGTTAAAATGACTGGAAGGCCCCAAAATGCTGTAAAGTTTAGACTCCCTGCAAGGTTCCCATGTGTTTCTTGACATCTGGGATCTTATCAAATATTTATTTTTAGCATGGAGATTCCTGTGCAGGCAATGCACCCCCAGTGTTATTGCCCTTAAAGGGTTTCTTTTCATTTGGGTAAATGATGACGCACGGGGCTCATAAGGTGTTTTTTCTTTTTCTAATCTGGCTGTGCTTAAAGTGAACCCATCACCTTTTGAGCGAATCTCCTGCCTAAAAAAATATCTAATACCTAGGTATACCCTCATATCATCCACCACCTTGTCTAGGAGCTCCTCACCATCAGGTTAGGATACTTTCACTGGAAAAATAATAGAATCGGGAAATTAAAACATTACGTGGTAAAATTAAAGCAAGATTAAAGAGGAAGATGTTCTGCATATAGGTAATGCAAGATACCACTGTAAACTAAAGTAAAGCAATGTAAAAAGCTTACAATTAATGACCTATATTGTACTGAACTTCTGCAGAACCCTTTTTTTCGTATTTGTTTTACTCCACCACCATGTTTTTAAAATTTAAGTTGCTGGATTAGATGATCAGTACAAATAGACTATGTAGACTAATGTCACCCTTTTCTGGTCATAACTTCCACCCTAGCGCAGTGATGCTTACATAAGCCTTTAGAGTTATATCTTGATTATAGGGATGGAGGCTTTGAACGTTTTTATATATATATATAGCTTTGCACTATGCCTAACTTTTATCTCTGATCAAAACCCTATCAAACTAACAATTGTGGTGTAGAATTTATACTTAAGGTGAGATTTAATGTTACTGAAGTTACTTAGTAAAGTCATGTTTTTAAAATACACTTAAGCCTATATTGTTTCCCATTTACCATTTTAGAACAACCTTGGACCTGCATACTAATAGACTAGAGGCATGACTATAGTAACTGTAATGGCACTTGGGAACCATTACCTAAGGCAGCAGGATTAGAGGGGATGCCAAGTAAGGACTTTTTGTATTTAGGAAAACACAGAGCCTTCTCCCCTATCACATATATGGTGGTATGTGCAGTTTTAAAAACCCCTTTATGGCCAAAATGTTTTGAACACCTACCCATCACCTATGTGAGTTTATTTGACATTCGATTTCATAACTATGGGCAATAATTTGGACCCACCTTTGCAGCCAACATTTGTAGGTTTTGGTACTCATGTTGTATGAAAAGATCTGGTTTCCTATAAAGATCCCAATTCATCCAAACTTTGTTAATAGGTTTGAGGTTCTTACAAAAATTATTAAATAATGCCTTAATGTACCTGGCTTTGTGCATAGAGACATGGGCTATGACAGAAAACATCCCTCAAAGCTGTAACCATAAAGTTGGAAGTGCACAATGATCTATGTCCTTTTGTTCTGCATCACTGAACACCTTATTTGGAGGGCTGTCCATATTAAATTGTTCATTTATATAGGTGTGACGGTTAGATATCCACATACTTTTATATATATATATATATATATATATATATATATATATAGTGTAATAGTTTATATAACATATTCCACCAGTAGTTTGTTATATAAAATATTTTCATGACACTAGAATTTAATATTAATTTGAGCCAAAGAATACATGACATTTCAATATAGCTTTATAGCTTAGTTTTTAGTAGAAGAGCCTAAGATGATATTTCCACAATGCCCCAAACACTTTCATAGAAAAAATAATAATAATTAAAAAAAAAACCATAGGAATGTTTACTCGAATGTCTTTCTTTACAGCGTGATAAAAAATGACAGGTACAATTAAAATTTTATGTTGACATAGAATTCAGATTACAATGAACTGTTTCCCAGCTTGTGACAAAAGCTTAGCTTTTGGTGCCTTTTATGAAACGTTTGAGAGTTTAGATGAAACTTTTCTATTCCCTTGGATAACTTTGCATCACCAAACTCTCTTTATCTGCTCTAATCTGAATAATATATTCCATTTAAATTTCCCCCAGGGCTGCATACATTTTGGGCAAAGAAACGGTTAAGTCATCAGTAAAGTGAAACCTCTCTCCCATCCAATTGGGATGGTTAATAGAGATCTCTGCTCTGAGTCTTCATTACTGAGATTAGTTTTATTTCTGTCTCTGTTACAATTTAATTTCCCTTTTATTAGTCAGAATGATAGAGCAGAATAGCACATAGGAGAACAATGGGACTGTTTTCCGAAATGTTTTAACGTAGAATCCTAAGTAGTACCTTTCACGGTCAATGACATTTTCCATTTTATGATCCTAGAGGTGGTTGATGTATCTGACTCGCTTCACCATTGTGCTTTTCTGGCACAGTTAAAGCTGAACCTAATAAGGATATGGAAAAAATGATAACATAATTTATTAATCTTTATTATCTAATACATTCTTAAATGTATTTATTTTAAACATAATTTAATAATCTTTAAATACATTCTTAAATGTATTTATTTTAAAGTGGTAATAGAGTAAGTTCCTGTATTTGAAACAGTCTTGCAGTGATTAGATTTGGAGAGGAAGAAGCAAAAAAGATACTGGTCAGTTGCTCTCCTCTGCTAAGTGACAAAGACTTAAAATTACCAGTTTGATTACCAATCTAGACCTTACTGGTTCACCCAATAGGCATCAGGATTAATAACCCATATATTAATAGGAAATACATCTAAATGCAGGAAGTTAACTAAAAAGTTTATTACTATTGAAAAATAAGATCCATGACATGCAGATGCTGTCTAACATGCTGTACACAAAACTGAAAGCAATACTATGTGAATGTTAGAGCATATATATATATATGATTACATGTATTTTTGCTATTTAACCATTCTTTTTTTAAAGTCATTCTTACCTATTATTGGATGTTGTTTTCTTTTTAATGTTGGTTGTACTCAGGAGAGCATATTCTTGATGCATTGTGTGAACAACATGTAACTTGTTAATATGGTTCTGTTTTCTCCGAATTGAAGTAATCATTATTTCAATGGAATGTTGCTTAACAATACACTACCAATAGGATGATGTTGTTAGACCAGCATTGCATTTCCCAAAGTCTTGTAAGGAAAAAAAGTACTACATTCCTAAAAAATAGCATCATTAAAAATACTGCATGGCCAATACATAAACCAAACGGATACAAGATATACCTGTATAAATCTGATAAATCTGTATACCAAGTTTATCAAAGACTCCTGTGGTCAAAACACTTATCTTTTGTGCATTTGGACTGTGTACTGGCTATGTTGCATTTTTCTGAAAGAAATACAATATAGATTTTATTTGAATATGGTTTATGTGCACACCGAACATGCACCCCACTGCAAGGTTTCCATAGAGTGTATGGTGGGTTCTTTCATTTAGAACAAACAAGAAAAAGTTATAGGTGTTTACAGTTATATTTTGTATTCTTTTTCCAAATAAACAAACCACAATGCATGTGTAAGAAGCATGTTGGAAACTATTTTTCTCCTGGGTGCATACTAGCTCCAGAGCAGTACAATAACATGAAATGAATTTATGCCACAGGCATGCATCATGTAAATGAGTGAATGGCACCTTTTTTGGTGCAGTTTTTAATATTTTTTTAATTTCATAAAATTTTATATTACTTTTTACTTTTTTGTTTTTATAAATATTTTGTTATTCTGTTTTGTTTTATTTGGGTTTGTTTTTGCTTTTTATTGCCTTGTTGTTTTTATTTTTGCTCCTGGCTACTATATTGGAAATAATCCAGCCAGATACAAAAATTATGTTAATGTCACTTCCGCTCTTCTTAATAACAAACTACAGGGTACATTTGTGAGAAATAGTGATTCTAATTGTGGAGACTGCTTTTGGGAATACTTCAAAATCACTACAGTCTTATGATGGCTCAGCTATTCATTGTTAGGTTTTTTTTATTTTAAAATTATATGTTGCTTCTGTGTTGTCTGTGTGTCTTTGATGATGCCAAATATTGGCTTGCCCCTTCCGCTCTCAAAGAGACAAGCTTCTATGCGATGCTCTTAAAGCCGCCTGCAGCACAGCAGAATCCTTTTTGTCTGTTAGAATGCCAACATAAGACTCACACGCCTCTGCTAAGGCAAAGTGCTAAGAGGGAAATTTGTGCTGAACACTTCAGTGGTGAAAGTATACCCTTTGTGTATGCTTGTTGTTTATTATTGTTTAGAATACTAATAAGTAAAAGCAGGGATTGCTATGCAACCTAAACAAGATTCATTACCATTCATTACCACCAGGGCACAAAAGGTTTTATATTCACTTGAATAGTATTCTTTGCAGCAGTATGTGCATTTTATTTAAGGAAAGTTCCATATACCACTCTCTAATAGGAATATTTCTCAAAAAAGTTAATCATCCAGAAATACATTTTTCTACTGTTCTTAAATAAATAAATAAAAATCATGGAATTTTTGCCAACTGGTGACCCAACATGATTACTTTTCTAAGGTTGTATATTCACTGAATTTTACATTGAATTCCATATATTCAATATTTTTGTGTACTATTTACCAGTTCAGCACAGTGCTTCTTTATCCTTCACACTCTCATCTAAAAGTCAGAGATATTTAATTATTTTTTATCCTACATCAAGACTTAGAATAAATTCCTATTTAATTCATGATGATATTATAAATAAATAGTTATGTTTTTACTTACTATTTAGCCTAATTTGGAAGTATTTGTCTCACTTATTAGGCATATGAGGTAATAATGAATGACTACAGGTAATAAAAAACGGGAAATACACATTTCCAGGAGTCAGAGAATGTGGAAGTATGAAAAACAGCACATGTAGAAGGAAATGCAGCTTTCAGGAGTATATAGGAGAACCTTTATCATTTTACCTAATTGGCGAAGGAGTAGTAAACTCTTTTCCCTACAGATCTGTTCAAGCTATAGGAATTGTGGGCTAACTGAGATGCTACCAGAACCTGTCCAGGGCTTGCTTAAGTCAAACTGATTTTCCCAACCTATTTTCATATATAAAGAGAAGTATACATACTCTTTAATATATACATACAGGAAATTTACATTTAGCATTGATTTCATTTCAAAATCTAATCTAAGTACAAATATTTCAAATATATTATTGAAGACAAAACATTTAGCACTTTTACAGTTTTTTTTCATGTGCGGGAATATAAATGTTTGTATACAACTTTGCCAAAATGAAACATAAGCATGGGAATCCTGAAACCCGTGCTGAAATCCTGGAACCCCTGCTGAAATTATCAGTATTGATCAATCAAAGCACAAATATTGGTCATCAAACCAAAGCTATCAACAGAACACTGTTAATTATTATACAGAAAGCAGTTGCAAATACAATAAAGAAAAGGAAAATTATCTAAGCAATGAAATATTTTATCCTCAAAATGACTAGATTGTAAAAACAAACTTGCTATTTACTTGTAAATTTTAAAGAAGTGGGTTTTGGCACTCCTGGGAAATCAGTAAATTAAAAATGATGTGTAATGAGGTTTCTAAGAATTTGTTTTTGTTAGTCCATGTGGATATCACACTTGGTTTCCAATAAATAGAACATTGTTTTGCATTAATCATAACATTCATTTCATGTGCTATAACACCCATAAGAAATCTGTTTTTCTAGCTTACAACTAGTTAGAAGCTCCAGGTCCCTGAGTCGGGATTATCTATTTATAGCAAAACATCCAACATTCAGAAAATGATAAAAACATAATAGTCAGGCTGTGGGCTAGATGTAGTAAGCCAGCATAGAATATTAATGCTGTTTTTGTTTGACTTGTAGAATCCCAAGTGCCAGACCAGCCCAGTTCTCTTCATGTCAGACCGCTTACCACCAGTATAATTATGAGCTGGACGCCACCACTGAATCCCAACATAGTGGTGCGAGGATACATCATTGGCTATGGTGTTGGGAGCCCCTATGCCGAGACGGTGAGAGTGGACAACAAGCAGCGATATTATTCTATTGAGAATTTAGGTAAGTGAACAAGACAACAATGCAGACAATTTTCTCTATTTTGTATTGGGAGCTGGTACAAAGCAACCTAAATAGGATGGATAGATAGATAGATAGATAGATAGATAGATAGATAGATAGATAGATAGATAGATTGTATTAAACTTTACTTAAAAAGTGCCAACACATTATGCAGTTTTGTCCTATTGCAAATTTATTAGTAGGTTATTGGAGGAGAGGAGAGAACTGTGGATTGTTTTAAAAGCAAAAGACAGAAGCCTAAATTTGATCCCATGGAAGCCAGTGCAGAGATATGCACAGAGCTGCAACAGATGTGTAGAGAGATTGATAGATATGTCTAGTCATAGCATTCATGAACGATTGTATTGGGGAGCATCTGGTTAGTGGGATAGATAGATAGTCATCAGATCCTATTATACATACATGCTTTTTACTCATTGTAACAACCTCACACTAAATCATTATGGTATAGATACTGTACTAACAATTTTGTAGGTATAAAATGACCAGTTGACCTCTTCTGAGACATATTTGTCATTTAGGGTTCATGTACATTGAAAAAAATAATTACCCCATTGTAGGCTCCTTCCTATTAAGCTTGGCCATACTGAAGGCCCTCCAATGGAATTAATATGTTATGTAGGCCATCTTTCCAGTGATGAAATCCATTGCAGTAAGTGTAGTGGCTGCCATTCTTGGAATTCTGAGCTTTCAATCACAAGGTCTTATTACTATGTGTGACTGAATGCGGCAGAGAGGTGACTGACAGCTCGCGGTCTCAGGAGGTTCTCTCCAGCAGACTCCACTCTTCCTAATCGTTATCATGAAAGCTTCTTGCAAGAATCTTAACAGTCAGCTTCTTTAATATCAAGCTTTTATTACATTCTATTAAAGAGTTGTTTTAATGGTGAAAAGCGGTGAAAAAAGAGATGTTTTCATTCCTTTGAACTAGAAGTCTGAAAAGCTAAACCAAAAAAAGTCACTCTATGTGAAAGAGTAGCTTTTATTATATGCCAATAAGTATGTAAATAATCTCATCTTCCCATAGATAATGAGGTATTTGACATTTATAAAATGTTATCCTGCAACCTATTGTTCTGTATTATCAGCTGTATTAGACTAAAGGAAGTTGGGAACTGAATTCCAAGCAGTTAATAAACACGGTTCAGTCATATTGTTTATTCATTGGATAATCTGTATTTTAAATACAGTTAATTATCTATACATTAGCTTCCACTACTGCTCTGCACAAAAGAACTCACATAGGATAGGAAGGAGAAACAGGTGCTACCTACATATGTTTTTTCCCAATGGTGTCATTGTGAATATGTTTAACGTTTTCTACAGCTCCCTCATTGTCCAACCCATGCGTGGTGGGTCCTAGCCAAGATCTATTTAAAAAAATGCAAATGAGAAAGGTGAAGTCAGGGACTTTACTGAAATCAGAACAATATATCTGTAGTACAACTGGCTATTTAGATGTTTGGAGATCAGAAGAACTCAGTTGGGCAATATTTGCATCTTGATTGGATACACAACTCCAACGTAGTGTAGGGTTGAGTGTATCAATTAAAAACACTTGCGATCCAGTTGGTCCAGGTTTTGGCTAGCCAAAACAGTTTTGTTATAGCCACCTACAGAAAACATTTCCTACAGCTTCAGTTAACATGGTCTGCCATAGCTAAAAAAAGGTGCAAGTATCGCTGTCAGCTAGCTGATGTGATAATTGTAATGTTGCTTTTATTAGCCAAGTACCATCACCTTCACCAAAAACAAATCAAGGCACAGATCAATAGACGGCCATGAAACCTATAGTAAAAACCTAATGAGGTTCTTACTCTTCTCCATACTTCCCAAAACTAAAAGAAGAAAGTGTAATGCTTACTCGGGTTTAAAAAATGACTTTTTAAAGGAATCCCTTATTTTACATTTGTAGCCTTACAGGATTTTAAGTGTGGACACTTACACCTGCCAAGGCTATGATGAAGTATTTTTTCAACCTCTCCTGAGTAGTTTTATTTACTAGGCTTTAGATCTCTGTGGCAAAACTCAGAAAAATCTTCTAAGTTTCTTTTTAGTGTCCAAGTTAAAAGATCCTAAACAATATAATGGAAATGATATAAAGCAAAAAAAAAAGAGTTCCTACATCATCAAAGTGATAAAAAACAATGGCACTTTTATTGTTTTATATTTCTGCAGCTTAGATTTCTTTGCAATATGGCTGTAATGAACCAAACCCGATAAAACAGGCCAGGTGAACAGTGAGGAGGAACTGTCGTGCGATTTCATGCTCAGTGCATCCATAATGCTTTTTTCCAACTACTTGTAGGATGACAGATGATCACCAACTTACTTCATGTTTATTTTTCTAATGGGTGATTTAAGTATAATTTCCATTTTGAATATACACCAGCTAGCACATATATATATACACACACACAGTAAAGGTAGTCTCCGGGTTACATATGAGATAGGGACTGTAGGTTTGTTCTTAAGTTGAATTTGTATGTAAGTCGGAACAGGTTCATTATTTTATTAAATGCAATTAGGACAGATGTTTGTCTTAACATATTATTAGGCAGCGTGGTGTCAGTTACTGTAAAAAAAAAAAAAACCCACTGTGAAGTAATCACAAACAAAGCAAAAAAGAACAAAAAAAACTTTATGGAGTCATTCATTAACCTCTGGAGCAAGCTGTGCTTTGATATGCAAAAAGAAACAATGGCAGAGATTGTCTTGGTCATTAAAGTGTTACAAGAGCTTGCAGAAAAGCTCAAGTCATGCCAACCGCCCCCCTCCCCTCCTCCAATCCCCGCCCTGCACACGAGGAAGCAGGGAAGGCTGTTTCGTATCTAGGAGTCCGTATTTCAGATGTCCTTAACTCGGGGTCTACCTGTATATACTCACCTTGATACAGCAATGTAACCTGCACTGCTGGACTTTCATCACTAGATGTTCACAGTCTTCAAAGGTGGTTGATACCTAGAATCAAGTAACACAGAAGACAGAGGACATACTGTAAGTGCAGGGCATCACTACTCTTCACTGTGTAATAGCGCAGGAAGTAGTGCAATGTAATCAAAATATAATATAGAATAAACTATACAACAATTATTTTGTTTTCTGCAGCCTGGGGAATGTTTTATTCTATCATGTATTATTTGAGTACATTTCTCCAACCACATCATATATTTTTACTCACATTTTTTTATTCATATATTTTTGTCACTTTGGTCCAGGCTAATGGCTAGTAAATGATCTGTGTTATGTCACATCATTTTAGTAAACTAAAGTGTTTACTAACAGAAAATCCCAAAATCGATGTAAAAAACCCTTTTAGGAAAATATTCTGGAATCTCACCATCCTTTGCGCTCACTTATAATGTTGGTAACTATAAAATTTTAGATGTACCATCACATTTTGTCGTAATGACCACAGTCCAAATAGAAAGAATAAGTGTTCCTATCATGGACACATCAAGGAAATCTAACAAGAGGTTATATCTCAATTATGGTTCTTTTATATTGATTGCAATCCGCATGATATTAGCGGCCATTTCCCTTTAAATGTGGTCGCAGACAGGCAGTGACAATGCCCTCTACCTTTCTGTTCCTTCAGCATAATGATAATTTTATTAGATGATTCTGAGTTGGCATTTGGCAGACAAGCAATAGATAACCCACGACTGCTGCGGCTTCTGCCTGGTCATTATCAATGTGATGAGTTTTTCAGAGGCATAAAGAAACGAAAGTATGTCAGACCTCATCTATCAGTCATTGAGCTCCCATGTAAGATGTTTTGTAGGGTGTATTGGGTTATAATGGGACCATATGTCAATCTTACGAGCTTGACGTACACAGTTGAACTTTCTCAACAAACTTCTTTATTTAGCTTGTTCCACTCCAAGGATTTGATTTTCTTTCATGTGCTTGATGAAAAACTGTTTATTTTTCAGTGATTTATATGGTGCTGACATATTCAACCCGGCTTTACAGAGAATGTTGAAGCAACAGTCTACCAAAAGAGCTTACAATCTAAGGTCTCTAGCACTGTAAATGACAAAAGGGGTAATTAAACCCGGACTAAGTGTTAAATAATCACAAATATTCCACCATGCTGTATCCAGTTCTTGTTTTTGTATGTTTTAATGAAACATAATTAGCATTGTAGAACATGGGTTTAATTATTAAAGCCAAGAAAATGAAAAGTCACACTTGGCAATAATAACATAATTTCAAATATTAAAAAAAAATGTCCTAAAACACAGAAAAATAAATGTATTGTGTACAATTGTATTATGCTATAATAATTGGATATACTTGCAAAGTGCCTCCGAACTTGCTAGCAAAATTTTTCTTTTACAGGGGTGTCAATTCCCGAACAGAGCTCCCTCCCTGCATGTCATAGGCATCTCCTTGCCAAAAATGAAACTTCTTTTCAAGTGATGATTTTATTCCTAACAAGTGGAGACTTTTGGAAAAAATCAATAAGCCAATAATTAGAGTAGATAATGAGGATTCTGGGTGGAATAATGATGTGAAAAAGGAAAGGTGGGGGGCACAATCACAACATTACAAGGGTGTCACACATATGGCTGCAAGTTATAGCTATAAATAAATAAAATAAAATAGCTATAAACAGTTGTATGAAGGAAGGTGTGACAATGGGGGGAGGCAGATTGCTTTCAGGTGCCTTCATCTGCATTTGAGATCAGTTTGAGACACCTAAATAAAGGACAGAATGTGGAACTTTTTTTAGTTTATATGTAACAATGCATTTAGTTTTTAAACTTCCAGAACTGTGTTTTTTTATATCTGCCTGAAGTCCTTCTTTTACTCCAAGCTCCATATGGCTCCCTTTGTTTACCAAGATAGCACTGACACTGCCATATGTTATATTTTACACTTACCCATCAATGTACTACAAAACATGTAAAAGTACATGCACATTTTTAACAATTGTTCTGTAAATTGAAAAGGAACTTGAAAACAATTAGGCAAACTTATGCATAAAGTTATTACTAAATAAGATTGTGTAGTTCCTGTGCTGAAACGGATCCATGACTGTATTTCACATATACGTTTCCAGTTTAGTTTTCAAGGTTTTTTTTGCAGTGGCTATCAGTAAATCAGATATTGAATTATACTGTGTTATGTGTAGTTTGAAAACTGCTGTGAGAAAACAAGTTGGGAGTTTTGTTTTGCAGCCTAAGTGCTTTGTCCATGATTCTTCTGTTACATGAACCATGTATGTAAGTAAACATGTCCACTTTTTATATATGTTTGGTAACAAAAAGTTAGGAGGTAAACACTTCAAAATAGGGAATATGCTAAACATCCTTCTTTTGGGAGCCATCTACTGGCATTTGCCACTAGAAGCTCCTGTTCTCAATTCATTTCATCTCAGTTCATCAACCATAATATAGTAATTACATGCAGGTTGGAGACTTCACCTGCAAAGTAATCAAAATCATTAGCATGCAGATGTCACTGCAACCTAAGGATAATAGTGTTCATTTGTTCAATATTGTAATTATCTAATATAATTACAGTATTAAAAATAAAAACATTTGTTGCAATTAGATTTTTTATTATATCATTCTGTTTAAATGCGTATACACTTTTCAGTTCATAATCAAAGAATAAAGCACTTTTTGTTTCTTTTTATTACTGACAAAATTATAGGTCCCTAAAGTCTAATAACACTTCCAATTTAAATCCACTACATACATTATTCGTGCACCAAAACAAAAGGTGCGAAAGTCTTTAAGTTTGTTATTTGTAAAAACAACCACAACATGTTGATGTTCATGTTACATACTTGTAACGTGAAGACAGTTCATGTTCTCTGTGTGGTTTCTCTGCAAACGTCCAGCACACTCCTTACTGGGTCAGTGCTAGGGCTCTCCAACAAATGTCTTCAATTATACTGTTTACTGATTTAAAAATGCCAGGTATACAATTTAGTATACAAGTAGTTAACTGGTGCACACTGACTCTACTACAAGGGACAGTTTTCAGGCAATAATGACCTCTGGTCACAAAATATATTCAATATCCAAGAAGTAAATTCCACAGATAAAAATGATATATCCAACACAGTCCTTTCCCTTTCATTTCCTTTTACTTTAAAATAATTTCTCTGTAGCACAATGACTTTACATTCTTTTCTCTAGAAATGGTGAGCAAAGCCAGGAATCTTGTGATACTTCACATTATGCATTGACCTTAAACTGTATTGAAATCCTAAATGAAAGGATAGCAATCATCTTTAGCTCAGTCTCTCACCTGTGTCTGGGTCCTCTGAGATTTTCTTTCTCCTTTGGATAAAAATGAGCCAAGTTCTCATTCATTGTCAAGGGTGGCAGAGGGCTTGATGCTTTTCCATAGCTTTGGCTTCAACAATGGTACAATATTTTAATGTACATTTGTCATTTTTTTTATCTTTAACCAAAGTAGCACCATGGTGGCTAAGTGCTCAATTCTGCTGCTTTACACAGCCAGTGATTTCAAGATTTATTGTGTATAATCTGTCTTGTGTTAGACTTTATTTTAAATTGAATGAATGGCCATTTATAGACATTTTCTTTAATATAATTATCAATAGAAATACAGTTAAAAAAACATTTGTCTACAGAGCTCAATAGCTAAGACTATTATTAGGACAGTAAAATATACTCCTCCTCCCCTGTACCGTTGTAATGCTCCAGGTCTGCCTTTTCAGGCAATTACCTACTAAGTTTCAATGACAATAAGATGTGTATATATCTATATATTTATATGTATATATTTATATATATATATATATATATATATATATATATTTTATATATAAAACAACTAATTTCGGTAGGCAAATCTTTTTCCCATTCTTTCCCACTCTTGGTTATATAGTGTACAAACTAGGGAAACAGAGAGAGTGAAAACTGATCAACATAAACAAGATCAATTGATCAAATTGTATAAACTAAAACAATTAACAATTACCACTATAGTATCTTGGAAGGATGTTCAATAAACAAACTTCCTGTTAAGTTTCTTATTTCATCATAAAACTTTTGCTAGAAAATGATCAGACCTAAACATATGCATTTTAACACGATATATAAATTGTTAACATATAAATTGTTACTGAGAACACAGAAAGAGAAATTTTCTTCAGGGATCGATGAGACAATTTTTCCTGCAACCGCACAATGTGATTGGGGTACTGATATATATATATTTATATATATATATATATATATATATATATATATATATATATATATAAATTTGGCAGTACCTGATTAATATGTCTTTTTTTACCCAAATTATTTAGTAACAAAGGAAATGGATAAGGCTGCAGTCAAACAACCAAATGTCAACTCTTTTTAATAATTTCTGGGAGTTTGGGATGAAAGCAGTATATTTACAACCCAGCTCAGAAATCTTTTTTTCAATGTGTTCCCAAGCAATACATCTCCAGTGACTCATCAAAACCCAATTGGTATTCCAGCTGTGTAAAAGCTGCAAATCAGAAGTGACGTTGTATAGCTCCTTTCGGGGTTGCTATTGAACATACATATTTTGCTAGCTGTTATAATGGGTTTTATTTACTAAAGCAGTTTAGGATGTGCACTTAGTGAAATATTACTTTGCAAGGGAATTCTTATTTAGCTTAGTGAATGCTTTGAAAAATTTGTTTTGCAATAAATACTCAACACAATGTAAGAAAATGTAAGAAAGCATGAATTTGCTTCACCTTGATTGTATGGATAAATGGAGCAGATCTTTACTTTATTCACTAAGCTAAGTGAAAATTCTTTGCAGATTGGTAGTTAATTTTGCTAAGAAATGTTAAGTAATTCTATCCCAATAGTATTCTGACAGATTCACTCACCCACCTGAACTGATCTCACATTGTTGGTGTAAGACTTGTTTCCATAAACATATACATATATTTGTGGGTTCTCAACCCTAAAAATTGTAACATCTGCAGCTTTACTGTTTGGCCATCAAATTCTATAATGAATTGGCTGTGGTGTGAACATATGTGGACTCTGGGGGTTCAAAATGCAGGCTTTTTTGCCTCAGTGCTCCCCATACTGTCTGCTTTTTCGGCACCACCATGAAAACCCCAAGTATATCCCTGGGAATATTAGCTTGTCTTGCATTTACAAATACATCCTGTGTTAATGAGGTAGTAATGAACTAATTCATTAACATTTTCACAGCTTACATTATAAACTGTATACTTAATTTTCAAGAAAAGATAGGAAATTTCCAATCTACTGCTAATGATAAATTAAAATGTCCACCGCGGCAGTACTCTTATCAAGGGCAAACAAAGATATTCCATATTCTGACAATATTTAGCAGCCATCAATAAGGAAGGTAAAACTCACGTTATGCCCTTGCTGTTGGGTTTAGGTTGATTATTTGACTTAATTAAAGAAATGTAAGATTATGTTTCCATTTCATCTTCTCATTTCAGATAGCATGGAAAAAATTGAATTCTGTGTTTGTTTTTAATACAGACAAGGACATAATGAAATGAAAGGTTATGCTGGAGGAGGAAGTTTAAATAAGTGAGATTTAATAAAATTCTAAATAGTGTAAAATGATTAGTTTTTATTAAATGTAACATTTTAATACAGTCTGGGATGAGAAATATTTTCTCTTATTGGGCTTTTTTTTAATAAAATGCTTCAAAATTACAGATGATGTCACAGTTTGCTCTTAATTGCTACCTAGCCTTAGAACTTATAGTAGTACTAATAGTAGGTACAATACTATAAAGAACTTACGTACATTAGCTTCCATAGATAAGAACTCTGGAATTAGTGTTTGGGATGGAAAAAGCAAAAACCAAGTTCAGAATGAAGCATCTCACCTGAACAGCTTCTTCAGGTGAGATGCCTTATAGGTATACCATCTTACCTACAGAATCACTATAGAGAATGAATGGGTGAGCCAGTTCAGTACTGATCACTGCCATCTGCTGTCAAATGTCCAGTTGGTGACAGTAGGTGCCAATTAGTGGTATTCAACTGACATGCCACCTAAAGCAAAAGAAACACATAAAGCAAAAGAAAAAAGGCTTAAGTTTTGAACATCAAGAGGACTGTAACAGAGGTTTCAAAAATGGACCCCAGAGAGGAATGTATAGGTGTAAGCAGCTGAATGGCTGTCAAGGTGCCAGTTGCCAGGATCCAACAGGTACCCTTGTTGCCATATGTCGAAACCTATTACTTGTCCCTGCATGCCCTCACCCCTAAATAGCTCAGAAACTCCAATAATAGCTAAAAAATTAAACCAACAAACCCTTACCTCCCCCTTGGACTTACCACTGAATTTTTAGCCCAGGTCCCTTAACATTAAACCTTAACCTAACACGTCAACTTCAGCATACCTTTTTACCTACCCCTAAACGTACCACTGAAGCCTTTACTCCAGAACATATCTCTGAACACCTAACCTTACACTTAATTTGCACTGGAAACCTTGATCTGAATCAACGTTTTCAGACCAAATATAGTGAAAATTCATTAAAATTAAGGGGAAACTGTTGTTTTGGTAAAATGTCACTCTCACTAAAATCATTTTAATTGTGGAAATTAGCTACATTTGTGGTTTTTAATGGCTGCAAACTCTTTTTAAATGACTCCTGAATATTAAGGAAGCTCTTTTTAACTGTTCTGGACATGTTCTTGTGTCAAAAGCTGGTCAGGAAGGTAGACATTTTACTTGAGAAATGAGAAAAGTTTTATAGCAAAGTTTAAGAAGAACTCTGTTGTACCTTAGATTTCCTTTTAACCCTCCATATTCAGCCAAACAAGGCCACCTTGTCCCTGCTATACATTTAGGATATTGCCAGCAAGGGCTCTATTTTTAAAGCAGGTACTCAGACATTCTCTTGAAATTCCTTGATGAAGAATCTTTCAGGTCTATGTATTTTAAAGGCAGTAATCAATTCTTCACCTGGAATGTCTGATTCCCTGCTTTATAAATAGGAGCCGTACATGCCTGCTCCTAATCCCAGATGAAGGCCATTTTATTTTTGCAAATTTTATAAACTTGGAGACTAGTAGACTAGCTTTAAACCAATTCAAAAATATATTTATAATAAATTAAATAATATTAACATCAGTTTTAACAACATTTTTAATTTGTGCAGTTTCATATATGTCAACCATTTCATAGGTAGGTTATACACTTAAAAAACTCACATCAACATCACCTAGAAGCACGTGAGCTCTTTGGCAGAATAACAAATACCTCACACTTGAGATAAAAAGGATGAGTAATTTTTGCATTGATTATTACTCTAAAGCATTATCCATTCATATTTCCACATAAAATATTGCATCATTATAAATATAATTTCCAACCAACAATTTCATTACAACTAAAGAAATACTTTAAATTGTTCTGTCATCATGAATATGAATTTTAAATCCAAAGAGGATCGAGCAACACTTCACATCAAGTCCCTATTGTTTATTAATTCATTTGGCTGAAGTCCTAATGATATTCACAATGAGCTAATCAATTATTCAGTAATCTCCCAGGAAGGTCTTGGCAATTAAACCCCTTCATATCTGGAAGAAGCGTCATTTGCAATGCATTATGGGTTTGCTATGCACTAAAGGGATTAATAGTAATTATGATGCTCTGCAAGAAAGCATAACTGAGGGAGGATAAGGGTCATTATCATTGGGTTATGAACCAGAAAACCACAACTCCAAAGCACATGGCTGTGACCTCTGCAAAGTCAATGGCCTCCTTGTGATTCAGGTATTATGAGTCATACTGATATGTGAGAGGAACTGTGCAGGACAGCTAATGGTGAGACAATGCTCTCAAAGAATAAGAGATTTAAGTTACTGTCACCCTAAAAACTAAACTGCATAAATCCATAGACAGTCCATACACACATGAAATGACATATACGAGAGATGATTTATCTGCCAAAGAACACAACACGGTCCTATCCAGGCAGAGTAAGATACCTTATTTTGGACAGTTCTGTTCAGTTCATTAGCATACAGGTCTTGTCCTTGCAGCCTATGACTTGACAGCAAAGGGAGAAGCAGTAGACTGATAAGGTCATTCTTTCCTTACTTTCTATTAGATTCCTCTTTACAGGACAGCAACTGATTGGCTTTTTCTGTTGCTTCCTCCACAGTCTAAGCACAACTGATGTCAGGTTATTAGAGGTACCTACAATGATCACATTAAACAGGATAATATTAATGAATATGGATATGCAATTTTACTTTATTTGCTTTAAAGCAATAATGATGAGTTCAAGATCTCAGCTTCATGGTCCATGCATCAGTCCCACCAAATATAAACCCCTGGAAATCAAATCAATTCCACTTCCTATTTGATATGTTACCTGGTTAATGTGCAGTACCAACAAAGAAAATGCAAACATAGCTCCAATATTGCAATAGATTAGCCTTTGCTGTCCTAAATAAGATGTGGTGCCAGTAATCAAATTCTGAACCGCATATTAGTTGCTTATTAGCTTTCTAAAATTGTTAATTAGCTTTATTTTGTGACATCAGTATCTTCCCATATTTACATGTATATTTGTATGTTTAAATGATAAGATAACATTATGCTTGCTGATTAACTCAGGGTCCACAACCCAAATATAAGCTGGTGCAGGATTATTAAACAAATGAAAACAAATATGTATCTGCCCCCAATGGCATCCAGACAACTTTATATGACTTCTGTGTTATTGAACACAAGGGAGCCTGATATAATAAAACTCTCCAAGGCTGGAGAGGATACACTTTTATCAGTAAACAGAGGATAGAAGATAGAAGATGATGAGCCTGATCAGGAGTGTAGTCTTAAAAAAGAACAGGGGGCATGGTACTATCCATGGCGAGCGTGCTCATCATTGTTATGTAAACGTTCCCCACCCCACTACACCCCTGCCTATGTGTCACTCAAAGGGGAATAAACCTCCTCCAGAGGGACTTCATAATATCAGAACCCGTCCACGCCGGTTAAGACCTGCGATGGGAGAGAAGGTGGGTTGTGTTCAGAGAGACAACCCCCTCATTGCCCTAAACCTGCAAATTCATACAGTAGACATGGTCTGCGACCCTGCCTGGTGCCCCCCCCCCCAGCGGGGTCCTTCTTTTAGAGAAGGACCCCCGGACACTCTTTGCAAAGTAAGGGCCCACCCATCATTTCGAATTTGTAATCATTCTTATTTTATGCATGCATTTTTTTACTCCCATTAGCCCCATAGGCAGTAGATGTAGCATTTGATGGCTTTCTAATTCTGAAGATTATTGAAGGTGCAAAGCATAACAGCAAAGTATTTCTCTAAAAACAAAAATGTATATGAACATCAATCAGGAGCTTATGTGCACTTTATTTGCTTTCATTAATGACCTATTTTAAATTTAAAAAAAAATTATATTATAGGATATTATACATTATAAGTACTTACCTGTAATATTGTTTTTGTTGTTCCTGCAGAACCAAGCTCCCATTATGTCATTTCTCTGAAAGCTTTCAATAATGCCGGCGAGGGCGTTCCTCTTTATGAAAGTGCAACAACCCGATCTCAAACTGGTAGGTTGAAAGGCTTCCTTGCTATTATTTTATTTTTGTCCATATGTTTATTTTATTCAAGGAGATTATAATTGCAGAAAATGAACAGGCAAGTGTAAAGGAATAAACTACTGTGGCATAATGCTTTATAATTAAGGTGATTAACATTAATGTTCTGTATGTAATGTAAAAGCAAAATATTTTCTAGGAAAGCTACTTTGACTTTAATAACACACTAATTTTTTCATAGAATGTAAATGTTAGTCATTTCATTTGCTTTGAAAAAATATATATTTATACATGAGTTGGCTCATTTTTATGCCTTGGATTTTTGTACTTTTTTTATATGTATGATATTGTTATTTACTAATGTTATAACTTGATGCAAGTTATAACAAATTTTTAATAGGGTTCAGCAGGCACAATATAAATACTATTAGGCTAAGTCTACATTGATTTTATTTTAATGTTTTAAATGTGCCAAGCAAGAGTGCCAGAAGGAAGCCAAACAAAAGGGTAAACATCTCCCAAATGTTCCAAAATGCCCAAAAAACACTTAAAGGTGTCCAAAAACACTTAAAGTTTCACTCATAGTTTGGACATGAGGGGGGTTTGGACAATTTTGGATATTTGGAAGGTGTTTTGGGGCATTTGGCTGTCTTTTATGAGCATTTATGGGCATTTTAAATCATCCAAAAGCTGCAGGATGTGTTTCCTTTACAGGCCAGGTTAAACGCTGTTTTCTTTTAAATGCCCAGGTTAAACGCTGAGGAAACAGTCTGTGTGGATTAAGCCTTAAAAATATCACTAATTCAGCACTCAGGGAATTCAGCATTCAGGGAATGGGGACAAGTCTCCACATTCAAGTCTAGTGCCGATTGGCTGAAAAAAGAAAACCTCAGTTATCCGGAAACTACACTTACCTGGAATCGTCCATTTCCCGTGGGTGCTGGATAACTGAGGTTCTACTGCATCTTTTTTCCAACTATATCAAATTCTGCAAAAAAAGTTACCACACCTTGTATGTGTTCCCAGTATTTCGCACATACTGTTAAGCGTTAGCACATTCGTCCCACAATACTTGAAGTATAATACCTACACCCTGCTTCTGAATCCTGAAAGTTAGAAAAAAAAAACTACATACATACACTTACTATATATTAATTAAACTTCTAGAACATAGTTGAGTTTATTAGTGTGTATGCCGATGATTTTACCCAAAAAATCTTTTATTGGGGATAAATACATCTTGAGTGTGACATTCTTGGCTGTTTTCTTTTGATGCAATATTCTGAAGTTTCACATTGATGTATGTCTGTGAGAGCAAAAAAAAATTCAAAAGGGAACTGTGAAGAATATTCCAATCAAATCAAATTCAAGAAGTAGCACAGCAAGCAAAAATTTAATGGTGTCGATCTTTCGTGAAGTATTCCCAAAAGGAATAAACCAGGAACTACAGCTTTACCTTTCTGTTGTACACTGTCTCAACAACTGGGTTGAATCAATATGTAATTTATATTTCATTGTAAAATATTATAATATATGTTGCTTGTTTTTTGAAGACAGTTGTACTAAAAATATTGTGAATCAAAAATCAATACATATAAAATCCATGCTTTCTTTAATAAACAAGATAGAGGGCTGGCTAAATTAAATGAAATAATTATAATACATTTTTTTTTCAAAAAAGCACAAATAAAATTTGAACCAGGGGACATTGCTATTTATAAATTCATGTTTTATGTTATTATTTGTTGTTTTATCCACTTTTTTTTCTTTTTTTTTTCTGCAACTCAATCTTTTTTTTATTACTCTAGAGACAGTTGGAAAAAATCTGTATTTCATTCCGAGGTTAAGTTCAATTGAGAGACACAAGGTCTATGAATGATAGTTGTGCTCCTTCAGATAGAACCTGTTATTCATGGCCACACATCTATCATTTAGGATTACTTATGCGTGTCATTACAGTTCAGCATTGCAGGCTGGGTTGACCTTACAGTTATCCAAAGTTGTGAACCAGTTACTTTAAGGATTGATAAAAGTTGTGAAAGTTCACTTTTCAGCAACAACTGACAATCATTGTATACCAAATGGGAATAAGATCCTATTTTATTTGATATTTATTAAGAGATTATTTTATTTTGAAGAAATTAATAATTTCTGTGGCAAATGAAAATATGTAGGATATATCATAGTTTTTTAAATTATATCTAAAGTCAAAATGTTAGGTTACTTTTAACCTCATCAGTTAAAAATCATTGGTGACGGGTGACGATAATACGAGTAGTTACAACTAGAGACCTGTCTTTGATTCTCCAATTCAACAACTTAATCTGGGTACACTGGAAAAAGTCAGAAGGCCAGGGATTGAAGCCCAAATCAGCTTACTAAACCCAGTAATAGAAGTTGACTAGGCACCATGATGTACGGTAACACTGTCACCTACTGTACCACTATTTAAATAATATATGACCCCAGCAACAGAGAAGGTAATGCTTTCAGTGCTTCAGGAAGAGAAATAAATGCAAGCTAACTAGGTTCATCCCCTTCAGACATTGTAGCTTCTCCATGGCTATGCCAGCTCTTGCCGCTTTGCTTGGTAATCCATAATGGTATCAGTGGATGAACTGAAACCCTATATTCTCATTCACATTCCAGCCACAGTAGTAGAGGCCTTCTAATAAATCTATCTCAATAACACAGTATTTGGAGCCTTCTATTCAGTTTATCCTAAGACCACAGTTGTATCTACCTTCTATTTAGTAAATACCAAGACCACACTAGTAGGAGCCTTCTATTTTGTCTATCCCAAACCACAGTAGTAGGAGTCTTTGAAAGCCCTACAATTCTTTTGGATTAGCAGCACTTTCCATAATCTCGAGCTTGCCAGCATTTTGTTTAAATTGTATATTAATAGGTTAGTATCTGTATGAAATCATGCGTAGAGTAGTATTTTATTTTTCAATACACATTCAATGATATCTACAGTAATAGGTCAATCGAATTTTTTTTTTAAATATATATATATATTGTCTGAATTAGGCAATAATACATATTTCAGACTATATATATATATATATATATATATATATTTATATATTCTTATTTCAATATGTGCTTTAGCCTACCTCTTGCATGTTGCAATTGTTTCTTTTTTCATTGTTATATTGAATTTAATTATATAATCCTAATGCAATATTCCTTGTACAGGATTGTTAAATCTTAAATTACAGCTAAAAGCAATTTAAATTAGTTGATAGATCTAATCTACCATCCTAAAAAGCAAACTTGTATTTTATTAGATGGAGAAGAGAATAGGTAGATACATAAAGATATCATTATATATTGCTAATACACTATCACAAAAACAATATATAATGATATTATATCGCTCAAACTAGAGAATTACAAAAATATAAAACTATAAATAATATAAACTATAAATAATTTTTATTTCTTTTTTTCCCTCTCACACCTTTTCTTCATTAAACCCATTGTGTTATTTTTTGCTGTATAACTTTTATTTTAATTTGATGCATGATTATCCAGACCCCCTGGATCCCTCAGAAATTGAGTTTTATCCTTTTATTGATGATTTCCCCACCTCCGTCCCAGAAATGTCCACCCCCATGCTCCCACCAGTAGGTGTTCAGGCTGTCGCGCTAACTCATGATGCCGTGAGGGTCAGCTGGGCGGATAACTCTGTCCAAAAGAACCAGAAGACAACAGAGGTTCGTTTCTACACCATACGATGGAGAACCAGCTACTCGACCAGTTCAAAATACAAGGTAATTTCTTTTCATGTTTCGGTGTTATAGGGTATAACACCAACAATATTGAGGATGATTTACTGAATGAGTAGAACATGTTCTCTTTTCAAAGTTAATTTTCAGTTTGAAAAGAGTACCCAATCACACGCAAAGCGAGCAGGATTGATAGAGGTCAGCTCAGATTAAACTGATTCATTAAACTAAAGTCACCTACATACATGACCTGAAAGATTTGATATTATTTATAAATGATGCTATTACAATTTTGAGGTTATTGGTTTTTAGACAAGGTTATATTACTTTTTAGGGTAAATTAATGGTTTGATGGTATCGTTTTATTAATTCTTGGGGACATTTAATACTTGGTACTAATGAAGAGAAGAATGCATACATAGTGATGAAGGGTTTAGTTTTTTTTAGTGTAGGTGTTTTAAATAATAAATGACTATAAACCTCATCTTATTTCTGCAACATTCATTTTAACTTTATATTCATAACATCTCAGTTATCAAGATAGCATAAAATAAAACAATAAACATATATCCATTTATTTAACCCTTTATCTATTTCCTAAGCTTTTAATTTAGCATTTTAAAACTTGAATGTACTGATGGTCTTTTCTTCTTCTATAAGTCTGCTGATACAACATCTTTAAGCCACACTGTCACCGGTCTCAAGCCAAACACAATGTATGAGTTTTCAGTCATGGTCACAAAAGGAAGACGATCGAGCACATGGAGTATGACCGCGCATGCCACAACTTATGAGACAGGTAAAAGCAAATATATTACTAAAACATCAATGGAGTTGCAGGAAAAAATCACCTTGCCTAGTGTAGTTTACCTACAAGCTTCTTATGTCTCTTGAAGACTTCAGTGGCAAAACCTTGCTCCCATTTCTGTTGCTACCAGGGGTGTAGTTGTAAAAAAAGAAAAGGGGGCACGGTACTATTCATGGTAAGCGTTCATGTGCATCGTTGTTTTGTAAATGTGCCCGCCACACTACACCCCTGCCTATGTGTCACTCAAAGGGGATGAAACTTCCCCCAGAGTGATGTCATGATACCAGAACCCGCCCACTCTCCCATCACAGGTCTGACCCTGCGATGGGAGAGTGAGCGGATTGTGTTCAGAGAGACGACCTGCCCATTGCCCTGAGCTTGCAATTCCATACGGGAGATGTGGTCCCTGGCTCTGGCCAGGGCGCCCCTGGCGGACCACCCAAAAATTCTTTGTAAAATAAGAGTGGGCAAGCATGCCCATTCCCGAAAAAAGTGAGGCTTGGCAATCCCCTGGCTAAATACCATCTTAAATCCCACTGCTCCTCTAACATGCTAATGTGGTTGACGCCCCTGAAGATAATAAAACTACAAGCAGTTAGATACTTAATTAAAGTACAAATAGAAGGATTTCTGATTCAGTGCAGTTGTATATCTAAACACTGCTGCCAGTAAGCACAGTCAGGTCCTCCACTTTAGCAACAGCCCCCCCGATTAGGGACACATCCCCTGGCTACCGACTGAGCGCAGCACAGTACACCATGTACAGAACATCCATATAAAACAAATTCATATGTACATTTTTACCAGCTTTTTTTTTCAACCTTGAATTCCCAAAAGGCTTGTATGAGGAATATATATGTTACTTTTCTTTTTTAAAAAAAATAAGTAAACTTACTGGTTTATAATTGCAATAATTTGCTGTATTTCTTTAAAAAATATACTGTGTTTATTTGTGTACTGTTGTTTTTCATTATGGCAGCAATCTCACTGCAGTGGTTTGGCATTCTCTCCACCTGCATTAGGTTTAGAGCCCACTAATCACCGGGGAGCATGTGATTTGCTGAGTTAGAGCTATGCAATCAGCAACTTTCATGCTCCCTGCTTAGAAATCCTGGAGATCCCCTAGCTCCGGCTCGGCAGCCGGACCACTGCAGAGAGACTGCTACTACCATGATGGAAGCGATGCTCCTTTTCTTTGGCATAATTCCATGACTAAAATTGTTTTACCGTACTTGAGGCTGAATCATAATAAATGATAATAATAATATTTCAAAATCAGAGTTTTTGCGCAGCCTTATTCTAAATTTTTTTTTAAGAAACTACAATTGGACTTTAAAGTCCCTGCAGCTTGATAAATAAAAACAAAATTGATATTTTACCACCACCTCAACTGGCTATTTTTTCTGCTTTCCCTAATTGCCATCTATTGAAACGCACAGTAATCACTAACCTGAAGCTAGTGGTATTTTAAGGAATGATAACCTGTGCTGTAATCTTTGTAAATTGGCATTGATTTTACCATACTGGCCATTAAAATAATCCTGACAGTTTTACACTTATATAAAAAGAGGTAAAACATGTCCAAATACAGGGAAGACTATTTCAAGTTGTTATACATTTTAGTGCCTACTAAATTAGGTGACCCTGTCCCTAGGTGGGGGTTTAAAATATGGTTCTTTTCTATTTGGCTATTGCGGAATTTTAACTATAATACAAGATTTCTATCTCCTCTCCTGTAAAATAATTAAGGTAAAAAAATATTATTGTAGACATTCAACACATTTATTCCTTTCATGTCAGAGTTTATCTTCTGCACTAGTAAAAGAAAACTCTGGGGCACAAAAGTGTCAAGATGTCAAAATTACATGTGTGATTTTTCCTGATAATTCCCTCTACAATGTTCATAAATGCTACCAGCTTCCGGATTGTAGTGCTGTTAATTTATACATCCTACTTGGCCAACTCATTTTTTTTTCTTATTCACGCTTCAAGCTCCAACATCTGCCCCGAAGGACTTAACAGTTATCACAAGGGAAAGGAAGCCTCGAGCTGTTATAGTCAGCTGGCAGCCACCAATCGAAGCCAACGGCAAGATTACTGGTACCGTATATATTTGCTTGCTCCGCGGATTTTTTTCACCCTTTACTTCCCTATGTCTTGTGTGTAGGTGCAAAAAGGGAAATTTTCTAAAAAATTATGTACATGCTGCAAATTATTTACCATTGGTGCATGTAACAATGGGCCCCAAAGTTGGATGAATCCCCTGAAGTTATTAGAAAGTATTATTGAGGATGAGGTTATATTCTCATGCTTGTTCATGGATTGTTCTGATTACTTTGGCTTTTTATTTGTTCATGCATAATATGTTAGCACTATATCAACACTGTTTATTATTATTATTAATATTATTAATAATAATAATAATAATAATAATAATAATATTAATTCTTACAGATTATCCCAGAATCACAGACAAATGGTCCTCTGATATCCGAAGCCCTGTTTACTGCCTGATCCTAGAGGGTCTTTCAGCTCAGGCAAACTTATCACAGATAAATAAGGGGCAAATGTAAATCTTAAGATTTTAGGAGACATAATCACTTTGCACATTTAGGAAAAAGAGTCTTTTTATATATCAACCTCCAACTTCCTCCCCCACACCTTTTACCACCTCCTTACCTAACCAGAGTCTTTGCTGTTACACGCTTATGGACGTGGAAGAACAATTGACCTACCTATGTGACAGTGCTCACTACATTGTTATTGCCAATTGTTATGGCCCAAACATTGCCACCTGGCTGGGGGCAGTACCATTCACATTCAAAAGTTTTAACACCATCCAACACTTTAGTGGGCTCAGCAGGGAGTCAGTGAGTGATGTGAATAGGATATAAACCATATACAGAGTATATCCTATAAACTTAATGTCAGTTTAGTTAGAAGACTTCAGTTTTACTGCATGTGCTTCCAACATGCATGTTGGTTTTTCTGGATAACACTCAGTGCAGTAGAATTTCTGAGCCAGTAGTGTCCCTTCTTACCCTTTGCTGTCTGAAAGAGCAGAACCAGCAGGAATAAAACTCAATGACTGGACATAATCACTTCGTTTATGGACACTATTGTGAAGATATAGTCACACATACAATATTAACCATCAGACATATACAATGCTCATTCCCATAATGCGTCTAGACCCTTTATTAGAATTGTAAAAATCTACTTACCATTAAAGTACATGAGATATTCTAGACAGGATCTGATGTTGCTCTGTTCTACCAGAAGACTTTAATCAAACACCACTTAATCTCATAATGCATAAACATGATAATATGTCTGGGGAAAATTACACAGTTCTAGGCTCTTTATCAGCCTTTGAAAACATTTTAGCAATGCAACAATAGGCACTGTGTGGGCGCCTGGAGATATTTCAACGACAATATCTACAAAAGTTTTGTACTTTTATAGAAATTTAAACAAGAGGATCCTTTTTATGTCTCTTTTGTTCATTAAGAGACACAGCTGTTGATAGAAGGTGACCCATATAGAGATGGGTTGTGCTGCCATCTTCAGGGGTAGGATGCTGATTGCACAAACAACTAAATGGGAAGCTTGAAGGACAGCTCCCGGAGGTGGCTTTATTGCCCCCCGACTGTCAGAAAGAACCATAGGTTCACCCTACTCCATAGTAGTAGGTGAAAAACTGTCACTAATAGCTCCTGAAATTAAGGTTTTGTATTACTACTTTCAAGCAGATGACTGGTAGACAGCCCGATTTTTCAGATCAGATCATTTTTCAGCAGTCTCGCTTTAATAATGTATGTGTCCCTGCTAA
This sequence comes from Pyxicephalus adspersus, assembly GCF_032062135.1. Classification (NCBI taxonomy): domain Eukaryota; kingdom Metazoa; phylum Chordata; class Amphibia; order Anura; family Pyxicephalidae; genus Pyxicephalus; species Pyxicephalus adspersus. Next base: position 86,713,021 of record NC_092863.1, read on the forward strand.
TTGGAATCAGGCCTCTCTGTGCTCCCATATAGTGGCAGGCTGGGTGTTCTAATGAAACAACCTACCCTATCGTGCCCTACTTCCTGTGTTTAAAATACATTCTTTTGCTTAACCTTAACTCCTTCTAGTCTGGCACAGAAGTTAACCCACTTTCTTTGTTCCTAACCTTAATTCCTTTCTTCCTGGTAACTAAAGCTTAACCACTCCTCTTGGCTTTTCACCTTAACCCCCTTATTGAGGCATAATCTTAGACCCTTACTTTTTGTCACTTAAAAATAATCTGCCATCTCTATGTGAGAACCTTTGGTCACCGTTGGTCTTACTAGTAGTCAGAACAATTTCCCATTTATTTTTCATTAATTTTTTCTATAAAGGATGTAAATGTTTTAGTTTGACCATTGTCTTGCCAAATAATTTGATTTGCACAGCAGTGGTCTATTCTACCTGCTGTTTCATCCACCCAGTTTCTCAGTTAGAAAAGGCAACTTTGAATCCAAATCAAGGAAGTTTCTTCTTTCTTCTTTTTCTTTTAGAAATCACACTGGCTAAATGTAGAATTGAAAAATAGAATTCTTTGTAGAGTTTTGTAGGATCTTTGGTGATAATAATTTTTGCACTTAACACACCTAATGCTGACACCAGAGAGATCATTTTTACTCTTACACTGAATGATGGATGCAGGTCCCCACAATTAGGGTGTTTTTCTGGACTCTTTGTCAACTCGGGTCAAGCTTGGTATCAACAAATTACCTGTAACATACTGAATGAAACACAATGATGTCCGTGGTTGTGCATTTTCACAAACTACATGTTAGGGTATACAAATGGTCAGGTGTCAAAGTTTATATCCAGTAGAGTAGTCTCTTCACACAGAGAGTTTGTCATTAGATAGGTGCTTGGTCAAAGACTTTGGACGTAAAATCTGCTGACATTTTGTCTGAATGACAAATAAAGCAAATTATTTGCACAGATGAGGGATATGCTTACCAATGCCATGGATGCTCTGGTAGCTCTATAGGACAGGTATAAGCTATAAGAGTTATAGGACTGAAAACATTTAAAAAACAGATTTTTCATTGTTTTGTTGTGACAGTAACAGCAACTGAGGGTGAATATTTGCATTGTAAATACATAAAAAGACCTGTCTATCCTGCCAGAAAACTAATAAGCTCCTAAATTTCTGTACATTGTAGGAAGTTGATTGATTTCTAGCAGATCAATGGATACATGTTTCTATTTATTTGCCCGGACATAAGGTCAGGGCAGCCTCCTGGTTTCTCTCAATTAAGGTTTTCTTTAAGATTCCAAAATAAAACTGGCATGTATGGACTCAACAACGAGGTTGTAGCTTGCATGATTCAAAGTAATGAGAAGTGATGGAGAATGGCACTTACCATACTGAAAAAATAATTTGTTGTGATTTTGATACTGTACCTACAAATACATAATGCAAGACTCGAAAGCATTAATAATTCATGGGCTGCTTAAAATGTTTTCCTAAAACTGTCACAATATATATCTTTTGTTTACCTTTAGCGTACATCCTGTTCTACACTATGGACAAAAACCTTCAGATAGATGACTGGGTCATGGAGACAATCAGCGGAGACAGGCTAACCCACGAGATCCTTGACCTCAGTTTAGACACCGCTTATTATTTTCGAATTCAAGCTCGCAATGCCAAAGGCCTAGGACCCCTCTCTGATCCAATACCCTTCAGGACACCTAAAGGTAGGAACTGGTTTATGGATTGTTCTTTAATTCCCCCACATTAGGCCACAGGGGTAAAGCCATTGCAGAAAGTCAAAAACTTGCATAGTCCTATTCAAAAAAACAAATGCAGATTTGCTGGCTTAGACACTCATAGAGCTGAATGAACATTCATGCTAATTTTAGATAAGGGCTCAGATTTCACACAGCATTGAGATATACGGTAGAAGCTAATTAGATGAGGGCCTTAAATCACTAAACACCTTCCCTTTTGCAGTGAAATTGAAGTAGTTTAACTCCTTCTCGTATATCCTCTTTTACAGATCTAGCCCAGGCTAAGGCAAGCTTGCAAATTATAGCTTTTATTGGTAGTGGCAGCACAATTTGCTGGGCAGCGCTAGGGCACAGGGCACGATCTGCAAGGACCTTCTATGTTCTCCATATGTTTGCTTGGATTTCCTCCAGGGAAATATATGACCTCCTCTGGGTTACTCCTATTTTCCAAAACATGCTTCCCCTCAAAATTGACCTTAATCTTTGTTAATGACATATGACTGTGTTAGGGACATTAGATTATGAGCCTCTTTGAGGGACAGTTAGTGATATGACTATGGACTTTGTAAAGCCCTGTGTAATATATTGATGCTATACAGATACAAGAAAATAAATAAATAGTGTTAATACTCTGTCTAGAAGAGTTAGGAGCAATAGGTTTTGCTGCCACCTGCACCCAAATTGTAGACCAAAAGTTTGTCCCACTTCTGAAATACTGAAGCTGTCTTACAGATACATTTTCTGTAAAATGTTTGCTTTGTTCAGGCCGGGTTTGATGCGATGTGTAATGTAGATATGGATTAGGGCAGAAGGCTTTTAGGCAGACCTAATGAAAAATTAGTTGAAAAAATCATAATATAGACACAGGTCAAGACAACAAATAGCAGATTACAATCTCATACTCAATTTAAATACTTCAAGCCTTTTGGCTCAGCTACTATCTCCTTCTTGGAGCAAAAATTTCTTTTGATGCTTATGTTGACAAAGGCACAAACTAACCAGCCAATAACATGTATAGGTAACAGTGCTCTGAAAAACTCTTTGGGAATAGTAGAAAATGTCCATTACATCCTACAAAAAGCTAGTTAGCTACTACATCCTAACCAGTTCACCTGCCAGTTGAGAGAAGTCGGCCACCATACAGTTCATTTAGAAAGCCACATGATTGACACTATGATGGGACACTATGGGCCTAATTTATTAAAGCTCTCCAAGACTGGAGAGAATACACTTTTATCAGTGAACCTGGGTGATCCAAAAAACCTGGAATGGATCTGGTCCAGGATTGAAAAGATTTGCACCACAAAATTAAGAACTATGGCAGATATTTGGACCCATAAAAAAGGATTTATTTTGGAAAGAGAGAACGCAGTAAAAATGTCAAATATCATCTTGAGCTTTGGCTGCACTACCAAAGAAATAAAAGCTAAAATGTTCAAAATGGCTTTAGTTTTAACAGTCTCATTTTTAATTTATCCAGGAGAATATTAAAAAGCACTGACCCATTAAAAAGTAAAAGAAACGCAATCTGCAGCTATGGGAAATAATTGTCTATGCGTACCATAACTAACCCTGAGACATAAATGTTTGATGGCATCTCCTTGCACAATGTGTAAACTTTCATTAGAATCAATCACTACTGGTGAGGGCTGTTGCTACATCTGAGGTGATGAAACCTTGTGAAGTCTGGAGCATTTTTTCAGTAATGCTAATTTCTGGGCAATTTCTGAGCCCTGCGAGCGGACGAATGAAATTGGAAATTTGTTGTGGCTGAAATTTTGAAACGTGGGTGAGCGAGCATCCATAAAACATGACCAAGACACCCAAACCCTTTAACTGAACCTAGCGCCTTCTGCGCTCCTGTGTACTTTAAATTGAACATCAAAAAACTTGCATGCCCTTTCATTTGCTCCATGGAGAGATTCAAATGATTGAACTTTTAAATTATACATTTAATTAAATATTCCGACATATTGTGAAAGCGTAGCGACAGACACATGTGTGTTCCTGGGTTTACAATTTTTTTCCTGAATATAACATGTACAAAGTAAAGCCGTGGCCTTGCCTTATCCACAAATATTAAAACGCTAATTGTAAAGCTATAAATCTTATTTCTTAGGATGGGTAACAGAGCCGTTATATTTTGTGTATTGCTATGCATTATATATGCATTATACTTAAGCATTACAGTTGCGATTTCTGTATTGTAAAAGTTTGGAAAATAATGCACAACAGAAGACTTTTTTCTTTCTGTATGTACCCTACTCCCACACACACATACTAGCCTTCTTTCTTTAATGTGAATGTCTCTTTCACTCCACTTCCATAATTCCATTTTTCTTACCCTTTTCCATCCTTTACCTTCCTTTTCCCCCCCCCCCCCCTTAACTTCATTTTGCTTTTCTTTTCATTCTTCTATTCATTTTTCTTTAATTATTCCTTTCTTTCATATTAATTCTACACCACACAATTTTTTAAGCCTCACCCCTACAGGTAGCTAAGAAATTTTATTGTGCCCTAGACCACATAACCAATAGCACAAAACACATTTTTGCAATATATGCCATTCCAAATTATTAGTATTGTCTTATTATAAAACTTACAACGAAAAATTGTTTCGTACACCAGAAAAATATTTCTTTTGTGCTGTACATGCTGTTATTAACTCATATTTCATACTAAAATATATCATTTTGAGTTTTTTTCTAAGCATTATTATGCACAAATGACTCTTGTTCAAGGATGGGGGGCGTATTCCAGCATCCCAAAAAAAGAAGTCCTGTTTTATCAATAAACACTTAATGACCTTCCCAATGCTAAATAAAATTATGGTTTAATTAAAATCAACTTGACTGTTCCTACATATTATATGATTAATAGAATGTAATATATATATATATATATATATATATATATATTCCATTTATCACAATGCAGACTTCAACACTGCAGAGTCAAAGTGGCATTTTTTAATGTGGAGCTCCACCTAATGCTTCTTATTGGTAATACAATTGGCAGACCTTTATCTACATATACAGTATTTACATCTATCTATCTATCTATCTATCTATCTATCTATCTATCTATCTATCTATCTATCTATCTATCATCCTATCATCTATTTATCATTCATTCATTTATCATTTATTTATTTATCAATTTATTCATATTTTTCACAGTATCCTATAAAAAAGGCTAATAATAATACTTATAATACTATTCAGAATGGTCTATTCAGAGTCAAGGATCAAAGTCAAATACATCGAGTCATCGTAGCACAATGCTGGGTGAAGATGACCTGCTACTCTTCATCAAACAAACTTTCCATATATTCCCCCTAAGAAGTCATTTTCTTGAAATTCCAGATCACTGTGTATACTGCTGGGAGATTTTTGTTCTGGTTTCCATTAATGCATGCATTATATCCTTTTCAACTTATGCAGCATGATATAGATGTGGATACTGAATAAAAAGTGGCTTTAGGACAAGTCTTAAATAATTGTGCTTGGAATGTTGAGTTTCTCCGTCCCTATTGACAACTTTTAGCTTGTGATCATCTGTGCTTGTTATTTTTTTATTTTGATTTTTTATTGATCATAAGGTCAATATTCAAGTCTCATTATCAGCTCCGTTTAGATGAATCTGAAGATAGATTTTTCTTTAGGCAGTAGCACAGATAAGAACCCTACAAGTAAACCTTTACTAAGGTTTACAAAGAAAAATAGTGACAGGATGTGGCTGCTGATATTCATCGGTGTCCCCTTATGACTCTCCACAACAATCCGTCTTTTCCCTGCTCTCCAGGGACAGACCAGACAATACTAAATTTTGTAGCTAGGACCACAGTTTTATTGATTTAAACATGCATGTTAATAAAGCAAATGCATTCTTAAACAAATACCGATAATTTTGTGCAGCAATACTGAGTATGCAGTGTTGGACATAACCAACATTGGATCCCTGTGCAGGACTAACTTAGGACCCGCCCACTAACAAACTGACTTGGGGCTTGTTGGGGCCCCTGTTGACCGAGCATGGTCCGGAGTCCTTGTGCAGCAGTGCACTTTACATGTCCCTATGTCCTCCCCTGTGCCAAATGACCCATTTTAACTATTACCTTATAATTTATCCCACAATAGGATAATTTGCCATGTCTATTATCTGTAGATTCCAATAGTTAGGCTACGTACACACGTGCAATGGTTCTTGTCTGATAATCAGCTCAGGGCTGATATCGGACGAGAATCTGGTGTGTGTACAGTGCCCCATCTTCTGAACGACCATCCTGGCGGATCCATGTACGATAGGCAGCAAACAATCGTAATGAAAGGGAAAGGGGGAGAGCGCGCAGCAGGGTGCCGCTCTGTTGTTCTCCCCCTCCTCCCTCCAAAGAGCAGAACAGTGCTGTATGTACAGCACTCATTCATGCATCGTGCAGTCATTAGTCTTTGGAAAGGATCGTGAAAGATCCTTTCCAACGACAATTATTGCACGTGTAAATCTAGCCTTAAGGCTCCTCTTCCTAAAGCTCAAGGGGCTTTGTAACATAACAATGGCTCCCACCCCCTCCTAATATGCCTATCTGGAATACTCAAAAAGCTGGCATTTCCAGGTGTGGGAAACTTGGCCCTGTACCCTTTGAATATATTAATTTGGTGTTATTTTCTAGGCATGCCATCAGCTGGCTAATGTTGTCATTAGGGATGAGCGAGGTTGCCTCTGGCAGTCTTGCAAAAATTTCCTTGAACTTCCAATGGGTCCGTGAAATTTCAGCGAACCGATTTTGCAAAACCATTGGAAGATTGAGGAAATTAAAACAGTAGGATTTCCAGAGCTGCATTCAGCCCTGGGAATCCTCCTGTTTGCGATCCCCATAGCACTAGAGGCTAATTTACCTCTAGTGCCCTAGGGATCACATACTCTGCCCGGCACTAGAGGTTAAATGGGGAGAAGTCTCCCTATTCAAAACCTCTAGTGCTCTCTGATTGGCTGAGGCTTCTATCCACTGCGATGCGATCCACTGTGAGAAAAATGTAACAAATGTATCATAATATTACTGTGCTGCAAAGTGTGTTACAGAATAAGAGATACATATATTACAATGTCAGCAGGTTCTCCCGTGCTCAGCCAGCAGAAAACAGTTCCTTGGTAATGGTTAAAAACAATACACAACAGTTCTACAAATTAATTTTTTAAGGCACTAGAGGTTAAATGGGGAGAAGTCCCTCCATTCAAAACCTCTAGTGCTTTCTGATTGGCTGAGGAAGGTTCCTTCCCTTAGAGTGAGTCATGCGGCTTGCGTTTATGAATGAACACGGCCGTGGGAAAAAATCAGAGGATTTTTCCCACGCTACATTCATTCATGAGCAGCCAGCCGGGAGACTCACACTGTTTTCCTGGATAGAGAAACTCTATCCAGGAACACATAGAACAGCACTGCAACAGCAATTAGGGGATCAGAGCTGCTCCATTCCCCTGATTGCTGTTGCCGCCCTGTAGTATGTGTTCCTGGTTTGAGTTTCTCTATCCAGGAACACAGGGCTTGCCTCCTGCCTCCCCAGACACTAGAGGTTAAATGAGGGCTTGTCCTCATTTACCTTCTAGTGCCCAGGGATCGCACACAGGAAGGATGCAGCCGTGGTACTCCTCCTGATAGCGTGAGTCCCGCGGCTGTCCTCATAAATGAGGCAAGCCCTCATTTAACTTCTAGTGCCCGGGGAGGCAGGAGGAGTACAATGCAAACAATGAGTACAAGAGTGCAATGCAGCTGCAGTCCTCCTCCTGTAATGATTTCCTCGATCTTCCGATGGGTCTGCAAAATCGGTTTGCCGAAATTTTGTGAACCCTTCGGAAGTTTGAGGAAATTTTTGCGAGGATGTCAGAGGCCTTCTCGCTCATCCCTAGTAAGAATGTCACTCTTACAGATAGCCAAATAGACCATTAGTGTCATATAAAATACCTGGGAGTCACAAACTGCTCATTGCTCAAGGAACCCCTAGCAACCTGTGGAAGAACCCTGTTTAAAAAACAACAGTTTTAAAAAACAAGAGTTGGTTAGGTTGTGGAATGTATGGTACCAGTAACAGACTAGAAAAAATAAAGGGAGGAGGAAATGTGCTGACAGATGGTTTAAAGACTTCAGAGAGTTAACACAAAATATAGAGTAATCCAGATAACATGGATTACATGAGTGGATTGGCAAACTGGGGGTAAATAGTATTTTTTAGACAATAGACATTTCCTGTCTTTAGGCACCCAGTAACTGGGCTACATGGATGATATCCTAATGGTGACAACAGTGGACCATACCAGAGAAAAGTGAGTTGACACTAGTAGTGTCCATTGAGTAAATGTATATGAAAAGTAGCAACCTAAACTGTAATGTTTTCACTGTATAGTTTGCTGTTATATTTCCCAAGAGCAGTGTTACCCCTTGATGCAAGGCAACTTCATTCATAATAACAGCAGTAAGTGGAGGAAGTGTGGAATATCCAGGTCATCCAATATCAATTGTTCTTTTTCTTTCTGCGATGGCTTTTCTAAATGCTCACTGAAAAAAAGTTATTAAAAATGTAATTTTTTCATTTAATGCTAGTTAGGACTGCCTCTTACCATAAAGTCTAACACTTCTGCTGATTTGATATGTCAACCCTTTTTTGAAGAGCTGTCATAAAGTAATGATAATGTCTCTCTTCTTTTTTTTTTTGTAGTGGAACATCCTGACAAAATGGCTAATGACCAAGGTACGGTGGCCCCATTCTGTCAAGCATTCCTTAGAAAATCAATTCTGTGTTCTGTGTGTGTGGCAGTGATTTGAGTCCTAGAGACACTCATCCGCGTTTTCACCTGGTCCGCACACCTGATTAGGCAGACGCCAACACGCTAATTAATCTCGTTAATGATGTTCAGCTCAGAGGAGGCTGCCGAAGCTTTGATGGGAGAGATGTAAATATTCTTGAGAGGAAATTGTTTTGTCTCTTTTCTGAAGGACCAATTAAAATGTCAAGCTTCTTTGTATGAAATAAATTTTTCCTCTCTCCCCATGCTTCTGAATACTTCAAATTTAGCATAATTAAGCTGCGTATAATTCTTAGGGTCCCGGGACCACTTTCATTGACTGCAGAATGTAATTACTGATTTTACATTTGGTAAGTTATTTTTCTCTGCCAGATGGTGTTTGGGGTAGAATACAAACAGGATTTATATTTGAAAATTGTCTCCAGGCTTTCCCTATCAACCCCAGCCCCCTTTATCCCTGGCATTACCGAAAAAGAATTTGGATACCAATGCCCTTTTTGTGCTCCTAAAGCCATAGTCAAGTGATACTCAAATCTCTGTTCAAAGATGTGTCCAAAATTGTGTTTTTGACTTTTTATGCATGAGCATATGTATAATATAAAAGTCATAGTTAATACGTTTAATAGATAAATAATAATTAATTATAATATTACTATTAATATATAATACTAAACTTATATAAAAAGTTTATATATTCTGTTTGAATATATGAGATAAGTCTATTGTATATAAAAGACGACTGCAAATATTTAGCATATACTGGATGTACTCCTTTAAGGGGATTTCACTTTATTATTGATCTCCTAATTGAGCCAGTGGAAATATCTGTATAGAGTTAAGGTGCTAAACAAAGATATTGTATCATTTGTACAACACTTATTATTGCTGTGTTAACATACAACGTTTGCAATCATTGGACAAGTGTTACAAAGCTTAATACATAGGAATAGAAACAATTATTAATCCATCAATGAATTCATTAAAAAAAATCTTTAGCCTTTTGTTTAGGTTTTGGACAGAATAAAGTTGGGTTACAGTTCCCATCACCATTTTGTGCCCCTACAGTTACCTACATTTATTCTTGTATTAATTTCCACCAATCCCATACAGAGTGGGAGCAGAAGAATCACTAAGTTTATATTATTAGAGATGAATCAAAAAGTTTAAAACATTTTTAAGAAGGTTCATCAATTTAGGAACAAATTAAACTACTAAGATTCTGTGACAGCCTTAAAAAGAGTACAAATGTTTTCATAAAAGAAAGAACAGTGAGATAAACAGAATACCTTGTACAATGACTTTGAATAAAAGGACAGGTTGTGATGACCTAGGATTTTTCATATTGTTTACCCAGATCATTGGGCATCAATATGAATAGTTGAAAAAAAAAACTTATCAAGTGCCAATCTACGAATCCCCCCTATATGGTATCAAACTTCTAAGGGCTAATTCACACTGGCAGTGAGGCTGCCATGCAATTATCACTTCCACACTCCACAAAACACTGGGCATGATTTATAAAGGCTCTCTAAGACTGGAAAAGATAGACTATTATGGGTGAACCTGGTGATCCAGCAAACCTGAAATGGATTGCTTAAACTAATTTCCTATTTTTTGGCGAATGTTTTCAATTCTTGACAAAATCCATTGTAGGTTTCATCCAGGTTTTTCTATGGTGGTCTATCTTCTCCAGTCTTGAAGAGCTTTGATAAATCAGTTCCAATAATGCTATGGAAGATGTTACATGTATCATTAATGGCAGCCAGCTGTCACATGTGCAGGCAGTTCTTTTGAGACTGAACATTAGGCTTGTTGTAAATAGGAGCTCTGACTTTTTTATTACATTTCAAGCAGGGTGTTGACAATGGGCCTGATTTATTAAAGCTCTCCAAGGCTGGAGAAGATAGACTATCATAGGAGAACCTAGGTGATCCCAAAAACCTGGAATGGATTTGGTCAAGGATTGAAAACATTTGCCAAATATTAGGAAATGGTTTTAAGGAATCCACATCAGGTTTGCTGGGTCACCCAGATTCACCCATGATAGTCTATCTTCTCCAGTTTTAGAGGGTTTTACTCAACCAGGCTCAATATCACAAAAAAAAAGCATTACCACTGTAATTTTTCTTGATTGACGTGATAATTATATATACAATATATTTGTACTGTGTGTGTGGTCTAATGTTACTTTGAATCCTCTTTTTATTTTATTTTACAGCCATTATGATTTTTAAAATAAATAATTATTATTGTTTATTTTAAAACTGTTATAAATGTAAATGTTGGTTTGTACAACCCTGTGTCCTAAGAATGTCCTAGAAATTTTCTACTTGAAGACTTCATTTATTTATTTTCCAGGAAGTCTACATAGAGCTAAATTACAGTTAACCCCTGCAGTTAAACAAAAGGGATTTTTTTCTCTCCACCACTGTGAATGTTCAGGTAGTGGTTGTAAGGGCAGATTCCCCCATCTAGCAGTCAGTTTGAAATTACATTTTACAAACCTAGAGGAGAAACAGATACATGCATAGTCAAGTGAGTACTGTGAGAAGTAATAAATACCTAACAGTGTTACACCTACACAATACACACATGTCAATGTATACTATAATATGTTGAATAATATATTGGTACTATATATATATAGAATGTTAGGTCCACTTTAACCATTTTCTTGTTTTAATTCCCACCTGTGTATAAACTCTAGACCTTGATCTTGTGACAGCACATTCTGCTTGCCGTTGGCATGGTATGCAAATAAGAAAGAAAATATGCAGCTATGCTGTTTTTAAAATAAGTAAAAATCACATGAGAACAAATTTAAAAAAAAAGAAAGCGATTGCTTTACCTCATAGATAAATCTTTAACCAAGAATGTGATTGTACCTAGAAGTGTCAGATCCTCTTTAGAGCAGGAGCCAATACCTAAAAAAGGTTGCAAAGTCCTTCTCTTTTCATTCCACCTGCACTGCATTTTAAACAGATCCGGCGGTAAATGTGCTGCCTGAAAGTGACATGCCTCCAAGTCGAGACTTTGAAAGGTTTTGAGCGAGCTATAGCTTAAGTAGCACTCTGAACAAATCAGGTCTTTTATTCATACATCTTCCTGTCTCTGTAATGGAACATGACAGTGCTCTTATTTCATCTGATGGGGAAATCTACATCCAAGCACACAGCGTTGATGAGATGGACTGTCATCATTTCACATAATAATAAAGACAATTTTTTTTACATGCAGCTAGGGAAATGTCAGATGGAAGCCATCAAGTGGAATGGGCAGATAAGGAGTGAAGGGACTTGTATCGTGACTGTCATGTGTTACATGATCTCTATGGCCCATCAGGGTTTGTTAAACAAGTGTAAGCCTCTGATATAGACAGGAAGAAGGAAAAGGGACAACTATTCTATTTGCTCATTTTTCTTTTTTATCTTTCCTATGGTACAATTTGCATTTTCTCCAACAGGATTTCCTAAAGCGAACCTTTTTAGGCATTTTAAACATGTATGTAAACCCAAACAATGAACTTCTTTTCTTTGCTCCCATTTGGTCTGTTCAATACAACACTAAAGGTTTTTGTAATATTGCAATAAAATACATGTCGATGCTGCACTCACAGTTACATTGCTCTTACAGAGCTCAATGCATAAGACGTTCCACATATGCTATGGAGATAAGGAGAAGGAAGGAGGTGTTCTGTGATCCCATTACACTTCCTATCCTATGGCAACAATGTTGCTTCTCCATAAATACAGTACAGTAAGTAAGCAATATCACCCAAGGATAGGAAGTGTTATTAGCAGGATCAGCAAGTCAAATTAGGAGAAAGAAAGCCTGCTATAGGGACATTTTTTGTTGCTTCTATTAAAAACGAAATCCTATATCTCCCAAACAGCAGACATTTGAAGTTACATGCTGGTTACTGTAATACAAAACATTAATAATTAAAATAATAAAAAAGATAATTTTGTGCCCTTCTATGGTTTGACTATATGTTGTTTTTGGGCATGGCACCCTCTGACTTCATGGATGAGCCCTGCCAACTCTTATATCCATATCCAATAACACTGTCCAATGGCCAATAAAGAGAACTCCAGTCAAGTCCCAGTAATAAAAGGAAGCTAGTAGTAATAAAGGTAGGTAATAAAAGTAATATTGGGAAACACCAATCTTGTGATTGACTTTACTATTCAGCAAAGTTTACTTTATACCTTACAATTCTAATGGATGAGGGTGTTTCAGTGACCAAAACGGGCACTATTATGAGACAGGAGAGTCTAAGGTGGCAGAACTTATAATTGGGCCTTTAGTAATAAGAAAGTGAAACTAGTTTCAGAGAGGCGCACCTAGGTAGACTTTGTATCTAATAAAAATGATCATAGGCATCGTGTGGTTTCTGATTCTAGGTCTTTTCAGTTTAAAAGCCTAAAGTGGCCGATAGGGTCATTTTAAGAGCAAAGACAAAAAAAAAAACATTTTTATAGTCTATCTACTGCACTTTGGCCTTGAGCCTGAAAGCAGTAACAAGCATTATAGATTTTAAACATCTGTTACTCATGATATATTTACAGAGAGATAGAGGCTGCTGGGATAGAACTGCTCATAGGCTCTGGCATATTGTTTTATATGTGTAAGAGACTGGCACAGTACATTTGGTGACAACTTTCCTGAAAAAAATACAATCCCCTTCGAATGACTTATATATGTTGCAATGGAATTGAACCAAATTTATTTTCAGATAGTTACCAGCCGATGTTCTAAAATTTTGTACTGTACCTTCAATATTGCACTCTTTGTATAGCTGGCTATGAAAACTGAACTTCATGCTCTCTTCCCAAATTCTACACCTACCTATCCTTGCACCATATTGATCCTCCCTGTGCTCAGAGCAGGCCACATATATACAGTAGATGCAATATCAAGTTATTTTGTAACTTTATCTTCTGAAACTGGCTGCTAAATGAAAGGGTTACCTTTATTACAACCACTTATTTTAAGTAAAGAAAACTTTGATCACATAGAAGGAATAGATATTTAAAACTATTAAAACTGCCAAATGGCCTATGTATCAATTATATATTATATTTATTCTCATTTCCAACAGGCCGCCATGGGGATGGATCATACTGGCCAGTGGACACAAACTTAATTGACAGAAGTAGTCTAAATGGTAAGTACCTGGTCTTAGAATTCTGATTGGCTTTTAACATTGTATATGTGAGAAAGTTATTTAGAAATTTAAATTGTTGGGATATGATGGAAGTGTGCAGTTTTCTCGATGTGACAGACCAGAACTGGCCATTGAATATTTTCTGCAGAGAAGAAAACTGCCTCACACTTGTACAGCACATATAAACATAATTATTTTTTTTTCAATTCAAATACCAATGGTTTGCTAAATGAATTCATAAAAATATTGAATAACTATATAGATATAACTATATGAATAATAAGTAATATATGTAATGATATTGTTCATTATAATTTTTGTTTCAAATGCATTTATTGATATTTTATTCCTCATTGATATTCTAAGCAAGCGGTCCTATAAAAGTCACAATGACACGGATTAGGACAACCTATAACACTGCTGGAACAACAATTTCTAAATTAAAGAAAATTGCAAACACAGTAATACAAGATAATTGTCATAAACACCCCTGTTAGTGTTTTAGTTTGTAGCATTGTCACTTTGCCAGACAACCTATTCGGCCTGTAAATGTGGAGTCATTGACAGCTCCTTTTCTCTGCTGATTATCATTAACCAACATCAGCTATGACATGGGGATCACATCCAGATTGCAGCTGTCAATAATTACTTTTATTTTTTAGTGTGAAATTAATAAAATTTTACAATCTATTCTTCAAATATTATTAATCAAAATGGTAATATTTTTATAAAATTTAAAAAAATACTTATTTAAAAGCGAAACTATTTTTAAGAAAGTACTAACAATGTTTTTGTCTATAATAATACTTTGAAGAAGAGTATAAATGTCATTAAAATATTAAACAAGGTCTTATATGTTTCTAAAATATATTATAAAAAATGCTAATTATTGATTACATTATTTGTAGCTTTAAAAAATTGCCTGACACTGATGCTGCTGGGCATAAAGACATTAGAAGAGGGTTAAAGTGCTACATAATAATCAGACTGCTTGGGCGTTACAGAAAATAATGGGTTTACTGGTAAAATGATTAGGTAGAACAAATTGTTATTATTATTAATTTATCTACACCGGCACATGTCATGGTTGTTTTTATATAAACATTTATGTACTTTGATTTACTTATTTATTATAGCTGGTATCTCAGTGACAGGCTTTTCCAGTGATCATACGCCTCAGGCACTTTTGTGAATAATCCTCGAGGGAGTCTGTGATCTGAGTTGTCTGGTAGCAGTAGTTGTCACAGGCTTCAGGTGTTCTGTTGTAAACTAAGTATGTGTATCGTGTCTCAGCTGTTTGTATTTTCCACTGAGACAGAATAGTAGTTAAAGCTATACATTTACTAGAAAAAAACAAAAAAAAAAATCTTGGAAGTCTTTCCTCCATATTTAATAAGTTTTTGATGTCTTTTAATTTAAAGAGACCTGAATTCTAGAAGTTATGCCCAAGCAGGGGTCAAGGGATTAGTCATCATTAGCCCAGTGCTTTTAGGCTTCTCCATGCCTTGTTTTGCATTGTGTCTCTGTGTAAAGACAGACATCTTGGAAGAAGTAGAGCTTTAGTTTATTTTATATCAGACTCACTCTTTGAAAGACTGGACTAATGATTAAGAAGCACCAGTAAAGGTGAAAAAAGTACAGATCCACAGAATGAATTAATAGGAAACAGGGAATCCTTCACTTCAGATACTCATGGAGTCCTCTCCAGTAAGGAGAACGGTGAGCAGAAAAGTAGGGAAATTACCAAATCCTACTTCAAATCTTGTGAGATTAGTGATCACAAGCAAGGCAACCATCAAAAATTTCTTGGCCCCATACTGTAAGGCCCTGGTCCAGCAACAGTACTCGCCAGACACCAGTCCCCCAATATAACACCGCACTCTTCACCTATAGCAACCAACCCCCCCGCTCAGCCTCGGGAGACTGGTTCCATTTCCCAGCACACGGTTTCCCCCAGGACTTATTACATGGGGATGGTGTCTGGGGAAGGGCTGGCAGGACCAGGAGCATACACATATAAAGCAGTACCATGGATTGAATAGAGACAAGTCCAGAATACAGAGCAGAGATCATACACAGATAATCCGTCCACTAAAGTACACAAGAGCAAAACACAAGCTGAGTCAGGGTCACAGGCAGAAGGTAAGTCTAGGTAGCGTAAACTCTCAGGATCAGAAACAGGAAACAGCAACAGTAAATCTCTCCAGCACAGATTAGCCCAGCTATATGCTACAAAAGGCACTGAGCATTGGGAGCAGAGAGGCTATAAAGCCCCCCCGCAGCCATTGGCAGCACAGGACCACTAATCGTCTCAAAGTGTGTGCTGGGGATGCTGAGAAAATACATTTCAGGCTTCACAGATAAAGGAAAGTAGAAGATGCTGCTAATTCCTTGCTGCTGCACGTGTCACCATTGGACAGAATAAATGGGAAGAGATACTGCAGTGGTGCACAGCACAAGCATCTCCTAACACATACTAGGTAAACTTCCTGGGCCCCCTCCCCCACATCCAAGTGTTTCAGCATTAGAAAAGTCAAGCTTTTTTAACAGGGCCCATTACACTAGGCAATACAATATGATAGATCCCTTGCTCCCCGCCTGCCCCCCCGATGGTGGCCCTAATTACAGGCAGCAGTGCCTAAGATGATCTCACACTGCAGATATACAGCTATGAGACTTAAGGTACAGAGCTTGCTATTCAGAAAAAATTCAGGTAGTAAATTCATTTTTACAATTTTTGTTTAGGCCACAATTAACCACTCATGATGGTCTCTATTACAGCATTTAGAGCAAGAAGAACCATTGTTTTCAGAGGAGTGGGAAAGGGCTAATTTCCTGTTTCTATACTCTCAATGTTCTACCTAAACAGGTCATTAATCACATTATTTCAGGCTTGCAATTTAATAATCTACATGAGCAACATAACTGTATGGAGACTTTTCTTAATGAAATGCAAATTACAAAGCATTAACCTGGGAATCTGCATTCATCCCCAGTTCTGTGCGTGTTATTAAAGTGTATCAGGGGTTTGTACGGTTTCATTAAATTAGATCATGATTAACTTCAATATTTAGTGTTATGAGGTTGAATGAAGTACAAATGGCATGTGGGTGTCACCAGGAGAACAGTGTAACTATAATGGTTTGCAGTCATAGGTTCTTTTATGGCTGTTTTAAGGCAAGGTGAAAAATTTTGTCTCTTGGTTTTAGGCTCCAGCAGTAAAGAAGAAAAGAACTACCTCACCTCCATGTTGCTCTGCTTTTTTATATATTAGTGAGAAGGTTTGGGCTGCAATCATTATACACACTGCCTGCACTTGTGGCAAACCTTATAACTTTCAGTATCAAACTTCAGTGCATTGGAACAGGAGACATAGTTGGGATTTCATTGGGCCTGATTTATTAACGCTCTCCAAGGCTAGAGAGGATGCACTTTCATCAATGAAGCTGGGTGATCCATAAAACCTGTAGTAGATCTGGTACATGGTTCAAAACATTTGCAAACAAATATCAAATAACTTTGAAGAAATCCAATCCAGGTTTGCTGAATCACCCAGCTTCACTAATGAAAGTGTACCCTCTGCAGCCTTGGTGAACTTTAATAAATCAGGCCCATTGTGTAGAGTACATGCAAGCACCCCTTACCAATTTAGTTCTAAATTAGAACTCTTTTCTACCTTCTGCCTTTACTATCTTTTATGATTGGGTGCAGGAATACAAGGCTTTGTGGATGTATCACATGATCATGATGTATATTTCCATATACTAAGTTCCATTTGTTGGTCAGCTAGCTTGTGCATGGCCCAGATCGGTATAAGTTTTATTCACCAATATGAAACTGGACTGCTAAGTGATTGTATATTAAATAAAAAATATACTTACAGTAGTAAAAAAGTGCTCTTAAGTGCTGCTGTAACAATCACCTTATTGTTCTTATTGTTGGTACTGTAGACTCAATGTTCTACAATCTAGCCCTGGTACTTCTCTGATCTGATCAATACTCAATACTCAATGTAATGCAACCCATGTTCTGTGACCTGTCCCTGGGGGTTGCACCATTCCACTGGGCTCATTGGAGAGAGCTGTATACTCTAAATTTTCTTTTTACTTGTTCTTTTGATCTCATGTAACCAGCTTACAGACACTTTAAAAACCTCCTCCTGTGCAGTATTATTGATAAAGCATTACTAAACCCAGGAACAAAAATGTAACGTATTGCAGTTACCAGTTCTTGGATGTGGTGGCTGCATTCATTTCTTTTTCTCTGAAATTAAATTATATTTTAACAAATACAGAAGATACAGTACCTGTTTACCTTGTTAGAAATGTTGGGACATTGTCACTTTGTCATAGAACTTTATTGAGGTTCTTTTGTTTTCATCTATATAGTAGTGGAAGGGTGACCGGGCGCAAGTCATGGTTTTATTTTTTCCTAAAAAATGTGGCATTTAGACTAAGACAAAGCTACTATTTCAGCTCCCTGGTAAATAAATACTAAAAGCAAAAGCTTTTACCATCACTTACCAAGTTTTCATCTGACTGATCAATGCCTATATTCGATAGTAAGCAGAGAATTACAGTACATGTGTTCTCCTACCTACAGCACCTTAGGAAACTAACTCTTAAATATGAATATAAATTGAAATGCAGGAAATCCATAATGATTAATAAAGACAAATGTATTTTATAATTAGGGGAGGATACAAACAGAGCCTACACAACAGCCTCTGCATGCTTAGCCAAGCTGAAAATTAATATTGCAGCAGGATACTATGTTTAATTTTCTTCAAAATGTCTGTGGGGAAATAAGATATTAATTAAGTGGAGGTTTGTGCAGGATGTGGCAGGAATTCATTGATTGCTACAGATAAATTACTTGCAACTGGTTTTATTTAAAACCCAAAGTCAAGTTCCTCTCTAGGGATCCAATATTAGGTCCACAGCCTATAGAGGAAGAACCGAGTGCTCTTTAGCCCAGCCTGATATGGATTGAATGATCACAAATTAGGCCATGATTGTCTCTCTCACTTTGGGCTTATTTGGTAATTGGGTCAAGTTGTATATTTTTCCAATATTTTACCAAAATTTCAATCCTACTTCACGCAGTTCACCAAGGTGTATAAAAATGGCAGATCAGTGTTCCCTATTGCAGATTTCACAACGTTATTGTATGGCTAATAATCAATACAGTCAAGCTATGCATAATCAAAATTTTTGCAGTGAATTTATTTTTTGGTGTATGGTCTCATCAAACCATGTCCCAATGGACCTAGCTTTGTACTCCAAAACTACACAGCTTGAGGTTTTCACATATATATGATTTTAGCCATATGTTGAATCAAGTAGCAAGCAAATTGTAGTATTTTGTATCCTAGAAAACAGTTGGCCAACATTACAAATCATTTGGCAGATACAATACTTTGGCTGAAGTTGCATTTTAATGGTCAAACCATACCAGCTATCCTGCCATCTTGAACTCTGGAACTCTGGCTGTAAAACCTCATCCAATATCCCAAGTCTGTAAAAGGGTTAAAGTAACATTCACATTCTATCATCTTCCTATCAACAGAGCCGAATGCCAGTTTAAGAAACTGTTACTTTAATGGCTGATTCTGAAATGCCAGTAATAAGCCAACATTTCCTGCTAGTCCTGTGTGTCTTCAAGCAGCCTTTCAACTTCCCACAAAACAGAAGAACGTGGCAGTGTTTGAAGAGATTCTCTTCTTCTCGATGAGATAAAGGGAAGCATTTGAAATCATGTCTCTTTATTCTTCATCTCCCTGCGTAAATGTAGAATCATCAAGAGCGGCATTTGTCTGAGAAGGACTTCAGCAAATGAGCAGTGGAAATGAGCTTATGTAGGATCTGACATGAAATGTCACTTGGCCTTATGACAAGTTTAGCTTGGGGCAAGAAATGAACTTCAGCTACTTCTAAATATTAACACATTTTGTTTAGGTCCCAAAAGGAACTACAGGCAACCCCTATCCTGGGTCAAATCTCCTCCTGTTGTTTAATACATCTTAAAAACTTGATTTCTGGTTGGTCTACCATAGCAGCCAATCAGAAGCCAGGCCAGCAGCCAGTTAAAAGCTGCCAATGTCATTGTCTCACCAACTAAAAATAAGTTGCCACCCAGACTGAAATAGAGAATAAATATTTTAATGAGAATTCTGGTTCTAATGACAGTTGTCTAATCGGGCATTGCCTTTACATTAAAAAGTTTTTAAGACTTCCTATTAGGCCTTATGTTTGCATCAATTGTGCAGCAAGGGAGCAAAAATTAAGTGCCATATAATCAGGATTCAGTGACAAAAGGGGCTGCCACATTCAGGACTTTGCTACAGTAAGTAGAGACATGTTGTATGGGGAGGCAAAAATCATCAAGCACCAATATATAGAAGTCAAAGTAAACTA
Organism: Pyxicephalus adspersus; assembly: GCF_032062135.1. NCBI lineage: Eukaryota > Metazoa > Chordata > Amphibia > Anura > Pyxicephalidae > Pyxicephalus > Pyxicephalus adspersus. Next base: position 86,733,166 of record NC_092863.1, read on the forward strand.
TAAGCATGAATTTATAAATATTAAGAGCCAAGGGTAACAATGCATATGGGGGTCTGCAAAATTACCGAAACACATTACCCAAAAGTCACATTGATTGTGAATATTGTTTCCACATTAGTTTGGGATAAAAGTCTAAAGCACAGTGTCACAGACAGCAAGGTCTTTCTATAAATCTTTTAAACATAAAATGATACGTCAAAATGCCAAACAGCCTAGACAGATTCTGTGACAAATGACCAGTGCAATTTGCTGAATATGCTGATGGCATTTTGACCAAAAAGCTCTGATACACAATTTATTTTGTTTATTATAGTATATATTTTTCCTGTGTACCTACAAACACAGTATTGACAGGGAATACTATTCAAAAAGCAAATCACCAGTAAAGGTCCATATTATCATTGCCATGCTGCCAATGGCCATCAAAATAATAGACCTTTGTTTACAAACTCCACCTCTTGTAATAATGGTCCTTGTCTTTTCAGTCAATAATTGCTAGAATGATTTATGGGGGCAGTATGTGACTTCTCTTAGCTTCCTCTTACCCCTACAATTTTCTTGTTGAATTCAACCCAAAATGTTATTGTCATTGAAGCTACATGATGCACTAAATAACTCTCCTTCCCAAGGAACTTGACATTAAGATTTCTGGTGGTTCAAGAAGGACTATGTATTAAAATAATGACATTTTCCACAAAAACAGTTGTATTTGCAACCTAAAACTAGAGCAATGAAACTGTTGTTGTTGATGAAGGCGAGCCGAACTGCGAGTGGCAGAAATCCAAGTAAATTCATATGACATTGTATTTTTAGACTATTCCATATTTTTCATTTATTGGTTGAAGTGGTTGAACCTTAATTTTGGTTTTATGTTTTAGTGGTCAACAAACCAAAATTGTATTGTATTTGTTACTGCAAAACAGTTATTTGTTCAAAAAGATTTAACAGCTTGTTACAAGTTACTTTGTTTTAAATTCCAGAGCCTCCTATTGGACAGATGCATCCACCACATGGTGTCACACCCCAGAAGAACAGCAATCTCTTAGTCATCATTGTGGTCACTGTCGGAGCAATCACTATTTTGGTCGTAGTCATTGTAGCCGTAATCTGCACAAGGAGGTCGTCTGCACAACAAAGAAAGTATGTAATTTTTTTTTGGTTGATCACTTTTGATTATTAAACTCCGCCTAGAAAAACTTGATATGTATAAAGCTTTATTAGTTTAAGTTTTTTACATTGATTTCAATTAGGAAAATGAATCATGAGTTAATAACAATTTAAAATTTTCGAATAAAATCTTTCTTATTTTTCTAATTGAATCTAATATGAAAACATAAATGGACCAATAGCTTGCTCAGTTCAGGTGGTCCTATCTGCCTTTGATCCTTTTAAAGTTAAAGCCTGGTTAGACTCTTTGGATATGAAAGGTTCCATCAGTACATTGAGTTCAATTGGTAATGCTTGTCTTTGTTGTCAAATCCATTTGTAGCTGTAGCCAGACTCTTTTAATGCATTAGATATGGTGAGATTGGCTTCAGCCAGTGCCAACAATGCACTTAGCAAGATGATGGCTGTCTGTTTTTGGTCTATTTACATCCATAGACAGACTTTGTATATTCTCCAGATGTAAGGCCACTGGCTTTGAGATAGACACTGCTGGATTTTGGTCCATTTATACCTGTTGGCAGTCTCTGTGCTTTAGCTGAAGAATAGCATCACTATACACATACTAAAGCAGGAGATGCCTACTGTTTTTTTATTTAAGACAAAACTTGTTCCAACTTGGGCTTAGCTATGGAGAACATGGCAGAAGGTAATGTCACCAGTACCCCTGTAATAGCACCCTCTAGTTCTGAGAAGTATACCATGTTATGTATCAACAAGATACTGTCTTTGGTCTGAAAGTAGCAAATGGATGGTAGGACATGGCTTGCTGTGTCCCATGATTTTTTTACCATTGATTGCTTCTGTTTTCTATAAAAAGAAAAAAAAAAGATATGCTTTAAATGTGGATAGAGGTAAAAAGAAGATCCAAAGGGGAAATGTAGTTTCTAAAACCAGGTAAACCTGAATAGTGCCAAGCCTGTTATGATAATAAATCTTATTAGAGGACAAAGGAAAGAAGGCTTTTTATAAGGCACTCTGATTATCTGCTTTTAATGAACCTGGTATACTGAGATCTAGTTCTGAACTTTTGTTATCCAACTCTCCAAATACCCTGGTAAAGCCTTAATAGGTGAAACACGTGGGGAAAGGAGAAATGTCCATATTCATATATACAAATGTACTACTATCAAAATAAGTTAAGTACTCACCTCTAAATATTATTCATCAGTATGATAATACTCATGTATGTTCTTGTTTGTTCTATGAATTTTACATTTTTTGATTACTAATAAAGTAAACAATTTTATCAGTCAATTACAGTGTCATTTAAAAAACCTTCTTTCTTCTGTCCCCTAATAAGATTTAAATGTGGACAATTTCAAATACACTCTGCAGATGTCTATATATCTGTGGTTTCATACTTATGCAGATATTGTATTTCACAACCTCCTCAAATGCTTCCACTATTTTTATTCCCCCCTATAAACAACTCCTGCCATTCAGTGTCCTGAAATAATCCTGGCTGGATCTTTTTGGGCAGCAGAGCAGTACAGCGGTGCCACATTTAGCATCCAGCGAGAAAAACGTTTCTGGATTAGTTAAGAATTATATCTGGGATGACGTCTTTCGGAAGACATTCCCAGACTGCTGTTCCCCAGGTGCTGGCAGGGTAACAAGACGGGGGGAGATAAGACAAGAGAAACAGAATTTCAGCTTCTTGTCAATTTAGATGTTTGGAAGGAAAGAGCATAAATTTTGACTTTTACAAGGTTGTGTACTCGAGAAGCAGCAGATATGTCTCTCTTAACCACTCAAAAACGTCAGGCCTTCCAGACATCCAGCATAGCCCTCTTTTGTGTGTACAGCATTGATTGAAAAAGAAGTATGATACTAAAAGCACCCAATCAAAACACATTTAGCTGGCAGGCCATGCTCTCCAAAAGATTAAATTGTCACACAAGACAACTTTTTTTTTTAAAGAAGACTGAATACTACTATAATGTTCTAACCCAACATAAATTCTGTAAACAGGCCACCCAGATTTGCTGATCAAGTTTCTATTACACCCTGTTCCCGATCCTGCACTTAGGGAAACCTGGTAGTGCCCAGTTCTTTAACTCTACCTAAAATGTACATATAAGGAATTTATCTTAATATGTAATACCTATTTAATTTTTTTTTGGTATTTTCTTACTTTTGTCTTTTTTTTTCTTCTTTCTTTTCTTTTTTTTTTCTTCCTTTTCTTTTCTTAATTTATATAATAACGTAACACATGTGAGTGCAGTTATTTGTGTGTTAGAGACTTTTTCTGTGTTGAATATATTATTATGATTGACAGCTTATCTCCCTGAGGATTCAGATATGAAGAGTATCATCTACCCATGGATAAATAATAAGCATGTGAAATGTTTTGATGACCTGACGTTGTAGATATTTGCCCTCCAGACAAGTTTTTTTTCCACTAACCAACTGAATCCCCAACTGGAAAGTCAAAAATATTTCATTCTTTATGCAGAGTTTCAGATGAATTGCTGTCATTGAAAGTCCTTGTAGTTACCCAGGAGACTTCCAGTGTAAAACTTACACTCTGGATCAGTAAGCAGCTGGTGCTAAAGTGGCATGGCACCTGGCACCCAGCCCCCTGAGAATCCAAATGTCATCATTCTTCAACATCAATATCAAAAAAGTTTTCACAGTCCATCCTGAGTGTCTGCATTCAACGCTGTTTGCTAACAAACAACTCTGCTAAGATCTTATAATCTTATCTAAACTGATCACTGATCACTGATTTCAATGTCAGAAATAACATTGTAGCTATAGATTCAATGTTCTCAGACACATGAACAAATGAACATTTTATCTCAGGCGTGAAAACTTTTTGAAATAAATTTTGAGTAGGTTTAAGTCAGGGTGTAATACTTATTAAAATAGGTTTCTTAATTTTCTAATGCTTAAATTTTTTTTTTGCAGAAAACGGGCCACACACAGTGCTAGTAAACGGAAGGGTAGCCAGAAGGAGCTTAGGCCTCCAGATCTTTGGATCCACCATGAGGAAATGGAGATGAAGAACATAGAGAAGCCAGCTGGATCAGAAACACAGGGGCGGGACTCCCCTCGGCCCAGCTGCCAAGATATCACGCCTGTTAGTCACAGCCAATCAGAGTCTCAGCTGGGTAGCAAAAGTGGATCACATTCCGGTAAGCAGTACTAACAAGCCAAAATAATCAGGAATCAAAAAACATTCTGATTTCTTCCAAAGCAATCATGATTTGCAGTAATAGTCTATAGATGTGAATATGGAAGTCAGCAATAGTAAAAAAAATGTCTCTAGTTATCTAATATCCTGCTTGATGAATTATTCTCTCTATTTTTATTATATGTAAACGAGCGAGGTCTAGGTTATTGCATTATTATACTTTCTTTGTGTTTCTGAAACTAGTGTTTTATGGATAATTGTGACAGTGAAATTAATAAGGATGAATATTTTCTTCAGGTCCAGATACTGATGAAGTTGGAAGTAACATTTCAACTTTAGAGCGATCTTTAGCTGCAAGGAGAGCCACAAGGGCCAAGCTCATGATTCCAATGGAGTCACAGGCCAACAATCCACGTAAGTAAAAAATTGTAGTACAGTGGGGGTTGCTGTTAGGGTACTATCAACCCTTAATGGGAAGAAAAAACACACAAAATCAGGCCTGGAAATCTTTTTGGTCAAAAATTTGTGGACATCTAACCAATATACTTATATGGGCTTGATGGACATCCCTTTCTGTTAAAGCTTTCCAAAACAGTTTAGAACAAGTCTGTGGGAATGTTCATATATTGGGCCTGATCAGTAAAAGCTCTCCAAGGCTTGAGAGGATACACTTTCATCAGTGAAGCTGGGTGATCCAGCAAACCTGGAATGGATTTCATAAAAGTAATTTTCTATTTGTTAGCAAATGTTTTTAATCCTGAACCAGATCCGTTCCAGGCAAAATACCTGTATAAGAAGCCTGAGGTAAAAACTACCAATTCTGGACTGCTAGATTGCACTTGATTTTGGGGCTGCAAAACTGAAAAAGTGAACATTTGATTGATTGATGCCACCGCCCTGCCACTTGAAATCAGAAAAAGAAGCAGGTTGGATGTTAGACTCCTCACCGGTATTCTGCTGCATACCAAGCTCCCTTTAACAATAAGTCAGGGATTACGTACAATAGAAAGGTCATTTGTGCTAAAGGTAAGGTAGCAGATGTTCTGTAGCTATTGGATGGCTACAGGCTGGTACTAAATGTGAAAATCAATACAGAGAGAGGAGTTTGTCTTTAATCTCAGAGAAAACACATGTGATAAAATGTGTCATTGGTGTATTTCCACTCCTATGCAAGATGCTGGTTTCATTAGTTGTCTCTGGAAAAATGTAGAGTACATGGGGACTCGCATAAAGAATTTTTTCTTTTGATCTTTAAGAACGCAGATGGCAATGATAAGAGGGGAGAAGACAGCAAAATAGGTCAAACCTTTCCGTCGAAGTGCTTACAAGCTCCCAAGCAACAACCTTTATTTTCCCTTTTTTTTTTCCACTCCTTTGTGTAAATCTCTTTTTAAGACTTTCTGGGTGAACAGAAGGCTGTAATATTTCTTTGTTCAAAACACTAGCATGTATTTCTCTGTGATGTAATGGTGAAAGGGAGCTAATGGGGTCAATGTAGGCAGGATATGGATTCCCTAGCTTGTGCATTTAAGAAAATCAATTCTTTTATGAGTTCATGCCAAGGACATAGGCGGTAAGGCCTTCCGTCTTCTGGAAAAATTATTGGCTACTGCTTCGTCTGGGATAAAGAAATGAGCAGATTATGTTGTGGCAGGTAGTTTTAAAACTAAATTTGAACAAGCAATATGGGATGGAGGCAAGCTAGGTGTTATTTTTTATTCCATATAGATAGTGTTATTTCTTATAGCCTTGATACTTACCATCAAGGATGCCTTTGACATTGACTTTGTATGTTGTACCTGTGTTAATGTATGTTTTCACTCTCATTCTAAAAACATATTTCATTACAAATGCAAAAGATGTGTGTGTTGTTAATAGCATTATACATGAGCATACTTTGGTTAGGTATATGATAGTTTTTGTTTTGTAGGCAAGTGAAATAATCTACTGATTTCTAAGAGTTTCATTTTCATGGCCTCTCTCCTTGTCCAGCAAGCAATAGACAGCCCAGACCAACTTACTAAATAATCCAATAATAGGCTTGACTGATTCTTCAAACTGAGTAGACAAGATTAATATTTTACAGCACATGTGAATCCTGGCTGGATCATATTTAGTTGTTCAAGGCACTCCAGTAACTCCATTATGTGTTGAACGTACTATGTATTCATATCTGACTATAAAAGGTTTGGTTTGGTCAATGTTCTCCCCTGTCTGTAGGTACCTTTAGATATGTAGCCCCAAATCACTGCAGCCTAAAAACATCTTTCACTTTAAATAAATGTCCACGACTAGATGGCAAGTCCTTCCTCCAGCTAGCAAAAAGTTGATGATATATAATACCATCATTTTTTTTTTAATGATAGGATCTATTTAACTGCAATAGAAACCCTGACTCTGCTGTCTGGTAGGGTTGTATACATTTCAGGACTGCAAAGAAAAACAATTTCTTTGGTGGGTGCAACTTCTCACCTATATTTGTAAATTTTATCAGTGTATCTGTAAGCCTCAAAATATTTTAGACAAATCTCATTTTAATAATGTTTTCTCATATATGTAAATGTCTTTAATTCAGTCCATATAGGTATTTTTTATTTACCCCGGTGTCTTTCTGTAACTTTACATTATCTTCCATGATGTTCTTTTATAAGCAGCCCTTTAAAGCAAATATCAGCTGTCTTAACAGCAACAGTAACACAACACATTGATATAAACTTGCCTTTATGTTGATGCAGTGATAACATTAAGTGACTGTAATTCAATTTTTTGTCCCCACCAAGTAATCCATTTCACAAAGTGCATGCTGGGATTCAGTGTGAACAATGGCACACGGAAATACAGCGGGTGTTGAGGCCAAATCTGTTTTGTTTATATCTCTTTTCCGATGTAAAGGCATTCATTCACAGAATATAAAATGTGACAGGCAGCAGTAAATTGCCTCTGTGATGGAGAACTGCAGAGCTGTAAAAACCCAACATGATTTGTGCAGAGCATTTCAGCTTGCAAACTCTTAACATTAGTGTCACATAGAAATTCAATTGTCAACAAGCTATAGTAATTTCTTCAGGTTTTCAATCAGATCTGATCTCACAGTAATAACTTAAAAAAGAAAATAAGGAATAAAGAATATGTTCCATTGTTTGATTTATTTTCCATACAGAAGACTTTTTTCGTTTGCATTGACAGTGTAATGTTGGATGTATTAGAATTCATTAAAGGGAAACTCCTGTTTGAATCATTCACCAGGAATTTGGGGCATATAGTGTTGGAGTTGGCATAAGCATTACCATAATTCTTAATTCATTGCAGGTTTTGTCATTCAGTTACCATTGTTTGTATGCGTATAGTCAAGTTACCTCTTGAAACAACTGAAGGTCTACCTTGCTTGTCTATAATTTGCCAGTCACTAAACACTGTGCTCCCTTATCACTCAGTGATGGGCCAATGACTTCAATGCAAAGTTTGAATAGATTCTAACCCTTTTCAATCCTATCCATAATAGGAAAAAAAAAGGTTTTGCCAAAGTTGCATCTCAACATGCAACCAAGAACTAGTATGATTCAAGTATACATATTGCCTAGCCAAGTCTTATTTGCTGTGTTTCACCCTGGTGAGTTGATTCACCTTCTGTTCTTGTCCTGGTTACTATAGCCATTGAGGCAGAAATCGAAAATGAGCTGCTGCCAGAACAAGAACCAATAGAAATCTTTCCTGCTGGAGTATTGTTGACACTTGACAGAGTAAGAGGGAAATCACTCCATCTTTGTTGAGATTTTCTCCTACCCTCTGTTGTGCCTATAATAAAGGGAAGAAAAATCTTCCCAACAAGACAAAGGAACCAAAAACCCAACCATAGGGGTCTTAATCCTCTCTTACTCCATCCATTATTAGAATATAAAATGTTGATCATGCATACATTTCATGGTTTAAATTTGTGGAGCTATTCATTGAAACTTGACCATGTTGTTAAAAATCTTCATATTAATTTACAGCTTGCCACTTCAAAGACAACCAATCACATAATTATAGGAGAAATATGGCCCTGTGTCTGGTTTGTTACTGAATTATTTTAACATTTACATTTTATTTTATTTTACAGCGGTCGTTAGTGCTATACCAGTTCCCACACTAGAAAGTGCCCAGTATCCAGGAATTCTTCCATCACCAACTTGTGTCTATCCACATCCACAATTCACTCTTCGTCCCGTACCCTTCCCTACGCTCTCAGTGGATCGGGGGTTCGGCCCCAGTCGAGGTAGGAAGTTTCTTAAAAAAGTACATCATTGCAAATGTATTCAAATGGTCAGTATGTTATACTTTACATTTGGCTATTGTTCTTTAAACTGACTTAAAATTGACATTTTTTAAAATAAAAGACTGTGGCTTTTAACAGGCAGTAGGGTAAAATTCCCTTTGCTATGTTCTCTTCAAAGCCACATGCAGTCAGAAGGTCATTTAAGAAATTCCTTCTTCCTCCTGAGTTATGACACATTAGACTTCAAACACACAGGACTTCAAAGGCTTATGAAAAAATGTTGTGCGGCTTTAGAAACAAACAACATCACAAACCCCACAACGTTTTTGCAGGAAACAAATCGCCCTTCAAAAGGCGAGCGAAGACCACTTTGATAGAGGTAGTTGTGAACATGTGCACCTTGAACACAGCTGAGCAGTGGAAAATGAGGGTCAGTTGGGAGCCATGTATAATTACACTTTCCTCAAATTCTTTACAGTCAATAAGCAGAAGTGACTTACCTTTCAGTATCGGCTGGGATCAACTGTGCGTAACAACGCCATATTGTCTGCCGTAGCTGCAGATGACACAGAACTTTATAAGTACCCATACAATTTTACAAAAAGCCTTCATTACTCAAATGTGATCTTTGCCAAAAGAAGCTTGTTTGACAGTGCCCCAGTCTTATTATTAAAGTACAATGCATAGAAAATGCTTGCATAAAATGTAATCGATTGCCCCTGAGGGCTACAAAAGTCTTTATTGGTAAAAATGGTGCATAATATCGAAGATAATGAATTATCTCAGGGGCCACAAAAAATGAGCCTGGCGCCTTTTTAATTGTTCTGCAATCGCAACCTTAATACGAGTATTCCAAGCAACAATTTCACTTTTCACATTTAAAAGAGTGCTTTGTCTATCATTTTGCAGCAATTACTTTTTAAGACTTCAATAATTATTAAGTAATCATCAGGGGCAATTTAAGTTAACGAACTTTGGGGCAAGAATAAAATTTGGTAATAACCTTCACTGTATTTTTTTCCTTAAAAGATGCTGAACATAAATATAAGTTGGCTCATGTAAAACTGTTTTAATAAAGTTAATGGAAAATTCAGCTTTATTTAGTAAATAATCACATGCAATAAAGACGCAAAGATGGCTTGGAAGCATGGGTAATAATTAAAGCCCAATTGAAGTTTTGGTTTAAATTAGCTAAAGAGTTTTAGGTACATCAAACAAAATTTGTTTTACAATTCATTTTTTTAAAAAGCATCCACAGATTGAGTAGAAAAATCTGTTCCTTTGTATGCATGCTGTATGTAGGGAACTACCCTTGTACTCTTTTTGCAAAAGATGTTGATTACATCTCATGCTAAGTCAGACTTTTTAAATCTCCAATTAACAAAGTTCATGCTCCTTTTTGATTGCAAAGCTTAAGCTATGCCTCTATCAGACCTCTGCAGAGAGACCACTTATTCCATATTCTTTACAGCAAGCTGACAGGGAACAAGCTTTTTTTTTTAGGCTTTGGCCTTAAGATGTTGTACTCTTGCTGGTATTTTGCATCTGGAATGTATTTAGCTCATTTAAACTGAAGGTTGGGCATTAGGGATTTCTTTTTGAATACTGGCATTGCATAGCTTATACAAGCTGTCAGATGTCCCCAAGAGATATAACAAATTTTCTACTGGTTTACCCTCCAGCACTGTAAAGATAAAATGACTTTTAACTGCTATTTATAGTTCTTTATGGAAGAAGGTTGTGCTGCTAATTTGTGAATAGTAATACATCCTGCTCTGGTTAAACCCTGCTATGTTTTTTTCCCCAGCAGTAAATGAACCTGCGCAATCCCAGCAGTCATCTGTGATATCCCATGCACAGCCGGAACATCCGACCAATGAGGATGCTCCCAGCAGCCGAACGATTCCTACCGCCTGTGTCCGGCCGACACACCCGCTGCGCAGCTTCGCCAACCCCTTGTTACCTCCACCAATGACTGCAATGGAACCTAAAGTTCCCTATACACCGCTGCTATCTCAGACAGGTAACATTGGACTGCAATAAATAAATGTCAAGTTTGTGTTGGCCTAAGGTTTAGTATGCTGAAACACTATATGAAGGTAAAACCTGATTTTGACAGCTTCAAGAAATCATCCAAATGCTTTGAAAAAGTTGCTTCAAACTCATAATTACAATTAGGTTTAGAAAAGTCCAAGTGTGTACATAGGTTTGTCCGATTCTGCTGTGTACCAGCTGTGGGAGGATAAAATAAGGGTTTGCTTATACTATCAGAATTTTAGAATGTATTCAACAGTTTTGCAAAATGATAATTTGCCTAAAGTTCAGATTTAACTTTTTGACAATTTTACCAAAATGATTTCCGTTAGTTTTACCTTTTCTTCCTTGACTTTGTCATACGCCCCAGAAATCATTTCATTCCCTTTGGTGTCATAAATATTTTATGAGCGTTTTCAAAGACTGGGTTTTCTTATATGTAAAACTGTGTCCTCCTTGTGCTTAATCTGGAGATAAGATGCCCGAACCTTCCTCTCTTTCTCGCTCCTTAACATTCTATTCTGTCATTCCTCAATAATAATCATAAACACGGCTATATAAGTGATTTGGTTTAGTCCGCTTTCAAGTAAATTGAAAACTGTTTGATGGAGTGTTAAGCCCGCTGCATTATGGATTCAACATAAATTCTTTACTTTCCCCTTTTACAAGTGAAAAATTCCCTTAAGCTACTAAAATAATCATCTGCATTTTGAGAAAAAAACAGGTTTAAGGAAGTTTATAAGCTTATGGAAGAATTTGATCTTTTTCTTAGATTGCATATCGTTTTTCATTGCGTTTTCATCGCTCTTCCGTTAATGCTTTCTGTAGAATTATTTCTACTCAAGTGACGTTCTTAAATGTCCCTGCGCAAGCCTGAGAAAACCAAAATAAATCCATGTTCAGATGTTGATAGGTCTCCTATTAATATTGATCAGGTATGCTGTATTTAAAGTGTAGCTGTTGTGCAAATGTTCTTTTCTCATTATCTATGAGTACAGATTACTTGTTAATTAAAGCATATGTGTATTTTAAAGTGAATCTTTGCTCAGGAACCAATGTTTAATATATTGAACGGAGAAACTAATCAATCACCTAAGACTCTACTCAGTGGGGGCTTTGCTGCAGGAGGAGAGGAGGGGGTTTGCTTGGGTAGAGTTGCTGAGGAAGGCAGTTTGAAGCAGAATTTTTCTGGAGGTGGTGTATTTACAGTAGTTTGTTGCCTCAATATAGTCCAAATTGGCCATTTGTTACATTCATATTAATATAATTGGCTGTTTTCCAGCTGTGCATTGCAATGGTTGCATATTTGTGCAGTTGGCATTGTAACAGTTGGCCCTTGCCCTGTGTTGAATACAATTGCATATTGACACCCTGTGTCCTCCTCTCTTCTTTTTTATAACATTTTGGGGAGGTGTTGTCTATGTCCCAGAAGTGAGATGGGAGGGCAAATAAGTGGTAATTTTAAAGCTGTAGAACCCCTATTTAAACAACATTATGGCATAGAAACTGGAGCCCTGAGATCACTTGTCACCATGTTTATATGGTTTTCCTTTGACCTTACCTTGGTTTAGAATGTTGGATTTTTTATCACCACAATAGAGACATTAGATTCATGTAAAACATTCAAAGTTCTTTTAAAAAAAAGCTAAAATTTACAGGAGATAAAAAAAAATTTAGTAAAATTTAATATTACTCAGAAGTAATGGCATCAAGGTTTATTTTTTGGCAATAGACTCTTGTTAAAATTGCTTTTTGCATGATTTTATTTAATTAAATAGACTTACTGTGTTTTCACATACACAAAAATAACTTACAGAGTTTAGCCATGTCTGGGGCAGTTCCACTAGAAAGTCACTGACCTGCACCTCTTTGTGCTTCCCTAAGAACATGAAAAAGAAATTAAATGCATGAGTTCCGTACTGTTGTGTCCTCGGAGGAGCAGAGGTTGATGTACATATTATGTTTGGTTAAAAGCTGTGGCTGTAACGCAGAGGGAGATCTCACGGACAGCTGTGAGGTTGTGGTGAGTGGGTTTATGTAATTTTCTCAGAACAAGATTGTAAAAAATGTCTTTAATTGTTCTTGTTCAGGGCTGGATGCACCTGGTGGGCAAGTGTGTGCTTAGAAAAATATAACGCATCTGGTCTACAGCAGAGATGGAAGTGTGTGGGTGGGATTAAAGGGAACCGGTTGGTTTGCCCAATCATCCAACTGCAATATTCTCTGTCTGAGCACATATTTGTCCTCCAGGTTTACTGTACAGTCAGTAACACACATCAACAGGCCCTATTTCCTTTCCATGGATCCAACCCAGCTTATTGACCCTTTGGCTGGAGACCCCTTCAGCCATAGGAACTCCTCAGTTTTGACTAGTCCTGGCCACAGCTGGTTACACCAATAGTCTGCAATATAGGTCCTCCAGGTGCACTCTTAGTACAACCTTAATCCTCTTATCCTAGTTCAAAGGACAACTGGAGTTTTTGCACAGTCTGTACAATAACTCAACTGTACAATAAGCTCCAACAACTTCTAGTCCCCTTCCATAGGTCACCATGACTGTTGTGCAGCTAAAGCAGGAGCAAAGTTTATATCAAAGAATCCCTCCCCTCTCTTCTTCGAGAGCCGGAGTCCTTGATAGAGTATCATTGATTGAATGCTATGGAACAGATATATACACTAACAATAATCTTTTGTTTTTTTTGTAATTTTTTTTTATGTATGAAAAGTTGAATGCACTCTAGTAACCCTGTGGGAATCTGAATAACAGTTAAGAGCAGCAGCATTTTTCCAAATCGTTAGTTTAGACTCTAGAATAGTTTATCTGCGAAGATGCTTTATATATCTCCGCTTTAGAGTGCCGAATATGTATAGGATCAGTGGGCGCTGAAGCATACAAATGAAAAGAAGTTAATTAGATCTTCTAGTGTTTGAAGGAAAGGTTTTGAATAAACAGAAATTGGTTGGATTTCATTTCTAGAGCTGTCTAAATCTAAATGTGAAAGCGGAAGAGAAACCGATATATTTTGTCAGTGCAAATATACGTTAAATCCTCAGCAGATGTCACCTTTTTTCAGACCCGTCTTATTCCTTCCACAAAAATCAATTTGAAATATCAATATTTAATAGGCTCAGCCGTCATCAGCATTGATAGCTTTTCATCACAAAAGCAAAGGAAATAGTAAGGTGTTAGTGACAAAAAGGTTGTCTGCTGTCATTTTCTAGAAAGGAAAATATGGTAATTATGTGGCATGGGGTTTATTCCATATTAAAGTTTATAACGTCTTGTTCTGTGTATACTAAAATATAGAAAATGTGGATGCAAACCAAACTTCCAAAACCTTATATGCCAGCAGTTGCCAACTGGTGGTCCGCGATGGACCACCAGTTGGCAACCAGTTGGAAATTTTGATGGGCCGCAGCTTTGGTCGTGTGCCCCCAAGCGCGGTCAGGAGATGGACCCCGCTGGGGGGGGGGCGAACTGGCCAGAGCCGCGGACCACGTCCCCTATACAGATCGCAGGCTCTGGGAAGTGGGTGGGTTCTGGCATCATAATGTCACTATGGGGGAAGTTACTTCCCCTTTGAGTGACACCCGGCTCCCCGCAACATGCGTGATCTGGAGCCGGTAAAGTTAGTGGTCCGTGGGTCCAAAATGAATAGCAACCACTGTTATATGCCATCTAAAACATAATGAAATGATATCCTGTGCAAGTCAAACTGGACTTTTAGTTTAGAGTGGTGGGCAGTACATAAAAGTGTTCTGCCAGTTGTCCAGGTTGGACACTGAATGGATAATGTATACCTGGAGAACAGTTTGATCTTTTTCACACATGCTTTGTAATTGAACAGTGGCCAGATCTCCATGAAAGCAAGGAGGACTCCCAGCCCTGACCAGCCCACCTCTTATATAAATGGACCCTTAAATGCCAAAACACTCTTGTGCAGCTACACAAACTGCACAAAATAGTTATGTAATTGGCTTACAGTAAGCTTGTATGTTAAAATGTTTTCCGATGTGACAATCAAGATAAGGAATTGAGATTGATTCCTCAATTTCCTACAAACTAGCAAGGATCTCAGTGCCAATCATGCAGCTTTCTAACCTTCCAATAATTGCCTTAGAATTGATATCCTTATGAAAAAGAAAATAAAAATATTCCTCAAAATAAGTTTGTACATTTTTGGTAACAAGCAACATAGAAATCTCTGCATCTTCCCTTTTCTTTTACTCCCTGGAGAGAACAAACAGCCACCTTGGTCATTGGCAAGCCCTCATTATTTATAATTACACGGCTGCAGTTACGGTAACACCAGCGAGATTAATACAAACTGGCACTATGTCTCATTGGAAAACAAGAGCATGCTTGAGCTGAAAATGTAAATGTTTAAAAATTCTATGCATTGTTTGGAATATGCTTATTGTGCAAGATACTGTTGTAGGTGCCACTGGAACATTGTATTAATGAAACAACAGGGGACATTGTTAAAAGAGAGTGAACAGGGGTTATATTCAAGACTCTTAGGGGGTTATTTGTCAGTGTCTGAAGACCAAATACCTGAGACAATACAGTTGTAGAGTTTAAGGCTTAGTAACACTGTACACTTGTAAATTGGAAATGTAAATTTTACCTGCTCCGCTTAAAATTTTATTTTTAAAATAATTGCGACAATACATTAAAATACATATGCTAGCTTAAAACTGCAACATCTGTATATTCTGTTAAAATTCATATACTGTACATACTGTGAACTGTTTACAGTCAATGATTTATACCATTATTTACTCTTCTAAAAGGTAGCACTACTATTTTCAACAGTTGTCAACATCCAAGCATGGATGGTCAGGTTTTGCATACATTTTTCATATTTTTCAGCAGTGCATTTGGTAAAGTTGTTTAGAATGTTATACAAAAAATGGTAAAAAAAATTACTGAGAGTAAATTGCTTGTATAAGGCTTAAAACTTGATTTTTACACAAAGTTTTCATATGTGCTATCTAGGTATTGCTAGAGTGCTTTCTTAAATGTGATATCAAGAAAAATAGAGCTTCAGTCTTTCTGGGTTATTACAGTTTGGAAAATGGTGGGTATTAAAAAAGGTATAATTTGTTACCAATGTACCCAAGCTGGTTATGTTTGCAAGCACGTGCCCAGGCTTTGTTTGTTATCACAGTCATTAGCTGATGGAAATTGTCTTCAAGAATGAATTGCCTTCAAGAATTGTATGTAATATATTGGCAACCTACAGTCTTTGGATCAAATGGCAACACAATCTCATTATGTATTTATTCCCCGTCCCACCTCCCACTGCTCACTATCATGCTTATAGTAATTACTTGGGATGACGAGCAACCTTTCTTGGCGTGCAATCGGCATCACAAGTTCAATTAATTCCTTTTACTTTCAGCCTCTTCTACATGATGACATTTCACTTTGCCCGAAGATGAGAGTTAATAACCAGCATTATTTTCTGTATTGTATCTCATAAGAATGAGAGATTCTCCATCTTTTGCATCTTCCAGAATCTGACACTGTAGTACTTTGTTGCGTTATTTAAAACATCAAGTTTTTTGCACTTTACATTGGAATTCATCTTGGAATTTAAATTCATCTCACGCCTGAGATTGTTGACCCAGCATCTTGTCTGGGTGTGATGAACTAAAAAGCGATTAAGAATCATTTTCTGCCTCACAGTGAAAGGGTAAAAGCATAATTAGCAGGATGACTGTCATCTAAAATGCTAAATGGTCATATTTTCATTTCTTCGTCGTAAGATAGCTGGATACAATTATATAAAATGAGTTTTCAGTGCTAGAACCAACACCTTGTGTGATATTTATGTCATTGAATAGCATTGAATTAAAGTAATTGACTGTCAATTAGCAGACTGAGTAAAACAAAAACACTGTTACATCATCCCAGAACAGATAGGAAGTTACCTTTGAAGGGTGAATCCATGGGGGCAGGATAATCCTAGCAGGAATTTTTGGAGAGACAGTGTAACTTTTCAATTGCCATGAAACCCAACCTTACCATTTTACTGGATTTCCTAGAAAGGATATCATAGTCTGTCCTTTTTCTTTTTGCATGTCGCTGTTGACCACCAAGAACCCAACTTTGCTATTACAAACCAGTGACAAAAACAAGTGTACGTAATGTTACTCCTAACCCTTATCTAGTAATGTGAGGGTCTGAAACATTTGAGTTTCCCCTCACCCAAACCCTAAAAGTTAAACTATTAGTTTTTCCATATACTTAAATCAGAAATAACCCAATAAATTTAAAAACTGTAACCGGGTTGGACCATTATTTCTATAAAATATTCTTACCAGTTCCATCGCAACCTCCTACATCTTCTTCTCTTCCTGCTTTTGATTATTGGTCATTTTAATTGGTTGGGCCAGGATGACATTCTTTCACTCCTTGCACCCACAAGGTAAGCCGGGATGCGTTGACGCTCACTGTTTTTGAGAGTTCTCTGGAGTGATCAGGCACGTAAGAATGATTATTGCAGAAGGGACATTGCCTGTCTCTTTCTGCAAGAATGCTGTGCCAGTTTCACAATATTTAAAAGTGGAACGTTAGTTGCGCTTCGAAACAGAACTTTGGACATTCTTAAAAGTTTTTTAATGGCAAACAGTGTTGGAAATTACTTTGGTATTGCCGTCTTGCAGAGCAGGTCAAACAGGGAAAAAAAGAATCAGCCCAGCCCACCAATCAGTGCTGATAAAGAATCAAGCTTATTAGTGTGGTTCATCTCCTGTCACTGTCCAATCAGAAACTGGTAGAGGAATACAATCTGTGTTACTAAACTGCAGTAATGAAAACACAGACAGTCTTTTCTTAAGGCACTTTGATAAAAGCGGGAGACTGGGACTATGATATCTGGCATTCAAATAAAAGGTATTTAAAATACTTGGTCAAATTTTGTTAAAGGTTATGTTGTCAGGAACATTAATTACTATGCTAAAAATGTGTATTGTTGCTGAATTTTAATACCATTTTTGTTTGTTTTTTAGGGACCAGCCTACCTAAGCCACAAGTAAAGACAGCATCGTTAGGGCTGGCGGGGAAGGCAAGATCTCCACTTCTACCAGTTTCAGTCCCAACAGCCCCAGAAGTGTCAGAGGAAAGCCACAAACATACAGATGACCCAGCCAGTGTAAGAGCACATTTCCATATACTCAATCAATCATTTTTTATGTCCCTATTTATAACTACATTGTATCAGTATTGTACTCTACTTATCACATCACATATTTAATCAGACCTTTGCATTAAAGTTTAATTAATCACAGGCACAGCATAGTTAGTATTAGAAGCTTATGGTTGCTTATTCCTGTCCTGGCGCAGCTACTGTCTCCTATCATGACATAGGGCTGCCAAGAGGAACCACTGTTCTCTGTAGGGGACCAGAAGTATGATAAATCTCATTGAAATACAAATACAAATGATTCAGTGGATTCTTCCAGCAGGAGCTTATCTACCATACAGCAGGGAACAGCTGGGCAGCCAGCAGGAAAGGCAAGTCTTAAATTTCTATTTTGTCGATTTGTACATTTTTAATTTTAGCTTAATTAATGAGGTGAAGCAGTCTGGATTTCATCCAATCAAATGCAAAAAAATCCAATTTTTATAACTTATGATTAGGTGCTCTTTGCAAAGTGAATCCTCACTTAGCTTCACCTAAGCTAACTAATACCTTCACCTTCACTGTAAATAATTTATTTACAAAATGAACGTGCTCTAACCCTTTTGCCAATCAACCCCAATTTAAAAAGGTGACCCTAATTTTAAAGCCGAAAGACACTCTTTAACATAGAAAGCACTTCTGGATTTGGCAGTTCCCAGTGAAGCAAGGTTCATATATACTTGAATAATAACATATCCAAATATCAACTAAGGTACTTATTTTTACCTGAAAATTCAGGAAAATTCTATGATTCGAATATGAGTATTTGTACTTTTTGAGTTGATTATGATGAGTCACTTGCTCTTTAATGATCTTTTGTGCAAGTATGTTGCCCACCATTAGGTGGCACTGTGACCTCATGTCAAGTGTGTAACAAACTCATGTAAAGTGTATAACAAACTCATGTCTCTTGTCTCCCATGGCTGGATTTTTACATGAGGACACAGCAATATCTACTGGTGTGACTTATATTAAAACTGAGTTTCTTTTTTCTAACAATTTGAAATGATTTAAAACTCTGGTTTTAACTTGAGTATTTAGGGTATATAGTAATACAAAATTTTTTTTTAACCCATAGGTATACGAACAGGACGATTTAAGTGAACAAATGGCCAGTCTGGAAGGTTTGATGAAGCAGCTCAACGCTATCACAGGCTCCGCCTTCTGAATTCGGATTGGCTCTTTTCGCTGCCACCAGAGCTTGGAAAAACATTGCAGAGCAATGTACTTTTAGCTTCCTCTCAGTGGCAGCCAAGGGGTTAATGGGACATTTAGGAGCATTGCAGCATACTACTGTATTAAATCTCACCAGTGAAAACATCCGCACAGACCACACAGGAATAACCATGGATTTATTACATCAAGAATTCTCATGACATCTGGGAATAATTTGTTACTCTGGAACTCTTTCATCAAATCATTTTTATTTTCTCTGAAAAAACGTCTGAAGGGAGTTTGATTGAAAAAGCTACATTTTCTGAAAGACAAAATTCAAGAACACCACAATGCCATACTCAATATTCTTCTAGAAGGAAGTAACATTGATGACAGGCTTAGTGTCTCTTTTTGCTGCAGAAAGCAAGACCCCAAGGCTGGGGGGGGGCAATGCTAGTGAATAAAGTAGGGAGATCCCAGCGGGCATATATTAGCCAGTTTTCAATACAGGAAAATGTATTCATGGAGCCAAGAGATGAACATGACCGCAAGGAAACTTGTATTGTCTTAAGTTGGTTGGCAGTGACACCATGTTACCAATATGGCAACGTAAAGAGAATCTTTGCATCTAAATAATCTACCACACATGCATTTTAGATGGATTTGGGGGAACAGCCCCATCAATTAATGCTAGGTATGTGATATTTCTGAATTTTTCCTGTACTGGAAACTCATAAAATATAGACCTATGAGCTCTTTGTCAAACAAGTCTACTTATATATGACAAGTAGCATCAACGGCATTGACACAAATGGTTCTGTTATGCAACACAACACAGACAAGGGTGATGTTCCACATCTCACAACCAAGCTCAGTGTATTATTATATAACGATCAATTGAATGAATTATACAGCACAGTGGGCTGATTTACTAAAGGAAGGTAAACTGTTCACTTACCAAGGTAAATTATCCTGTTGCAACTTAGCAGAGTGAATGCACTTTGCAAAGAAAAACAGGATTTTTCCTTGCACATGATTGATTAGTCAAAGGGAACAGAGCTTAATTTTTGTACTAAGCTAAGTGCATTATCCCTTGTAAAAGGATAATTCACTTTGCTATATGAACAGTCTATAGTCCTTCAGTAAACCAACCAAAGAGAATGTAAAGAGCATTGATTAAGTATAAGGTGCTTTAATTATTTTGTAGCCTATTCAATAGGTAGGTACAGGAAAACCACATAGAAGTGAGGTGCAAACATGGTCCACTTGCAACCAATAATAGTATGATCATTGCAAAAACATTCTTTATGCTGGACTTCAGTAAATATTAATGGCACATCCTGTACAGCAGCCTACCAAATCTCTCTGGATTTACACTCAATATCTCGCACAAAGATTGCAGAATGCAAGGCGTATAAGCTGCATTAACTCATAGAAACCAATCAGAAGTCTCTAATCCGATTGTTTTTTCTGGGAGTTTGTGTTTCATTGGTGCCCTTTGTATTGTATTATTTGATCAGTCTCTGTCTATTTTGTGTTATTTTTTCTTGGCGCCATTTTATACTAAGACCATCTATGTAGCGTGGATTCTACAAAATAGATCTTTGACCTGAAACGTACCCATACTTATGATTTATGTCTAGCACTAGTCACTAGAAATAGAGCACAGATGAGCGGGTAGAGAACACTGTCTGTTATCGTCGCCATAAAATTGATACTATATATCATACAGTGTCACACAGACATCTTGTCTCTTTTTATTGGTTACATTTCCAAAGTTTGTATACAGCTGGGTGACTGTGTCAATAGATAAGCTCAGTTTATTTCTCTTTTTGGAAAAGTTGAACAATGTTGCCAGTGAATTTCCAGGAGCACTTTAATGCTCATCCGGAATATGTGAACTTTCTGATATATAGTACCGTCTTCACGGATCACAAGTCACAATATATTCAATGATGATGTTGATAATGCTGGAATGGATATTCCTTCTGGCTATTTCTCGGACTAGAAGATCTTTTGGAATTCGTTTGGATAGAAATATGGAAGCTCATCTTTTTCTTCAATAGTTACTGAGACATTGAGCTGTTCACTATAAGTGCAGGAGGGCCAGTCCCTGGGCTAGTATAAATAATATGTGTTGGGCTGCTAGCTCTGAACAGAAACACTACACAAAATTAGAGCCGGACCCAGTCAGTGACTGCTGTTGGGCTTTATATAGCTGTTATCCATGACAGCCTAGGTCAGGGGGAAGTCCTATTTGACCTAATTTGTGTCTCTAAGATGACATGAGATATAGTAGTTAGTAAAGCAGGGGAAGGCAAAAGAGTTACACTACCATTACTAATAAAAGACTAGGTCACATCTCCCATATTTCTTACCTTTCCATTCAAACTTAGATATTAAGAAAGCTGTTCAGTTTTATACACAAGGGACATTTCCAATTCATAATCTGGAAGAATAGGTTCACTGCATGGTGTCCAATCAGTATAGACTTGCTTTCAACTGCAGATTCCATATATACCCCATTACCCCCCACAATAGTATTAGAGCCTCACAATACTCACAATTAGGACATTACCAGCTGAATTGTGAACAGTCAGGGGTATGATTGGTGTCCCAAATACCCAAAGTTCCAGAAATTAGCTTCAGTTAATTTGAGCATTAATATTGACAGTAGAAGGTATGTGAATGCTGCTTACATGTCATAGAGAAACATGAAACTATAATTTGTCCACGTTGGCTATATTAAACAACCACATGTTCTCAGAAACAAACTACTTAAAGGGTTATCCTACCGTAACATGATATTTCAGTCTATGGTAAATGTTGGAGATTTGTCAGATCTTTCTCAGCGTGATGAGATCTCCAATATTTCTTGAGCAATATAGGAATCTGATATAATAATCTGGTATAATTCAATCCCCCATTCCCTAGCTACCATTTAAATTTGAATTGTTTTGGTGGACTAACATTAAACCCATGGTAGTCCTTATCAGGATCCAACAATCTAAAAACAACTACCAAACTTACAACCCCTTATTTCCAGGCATACTTCTAATAATGTTTTGGGAAGTCTTAGTATCGGTTAAACATTAGGTATTTTAAGTGTACTTACAATAATTTTTAAGAGGCTGCTAGTATTATGTTGCCATTACAGACTGGGCAAATACCTATCTCTTTCTAAAAACCATGAATATTATTGAATGACATAGTAAAAGACAATGCAGAGTTGTCCACATCAGCCAAAGGCCAGCTTTTATTAAGTGACTGCACTCACTTGATAATAACTGATTGCTTGGTTTGGGCAACCTCACCCCATTGTTTTATGCATTGTGTTATGACAGAATTTACTGCATATTGGAAAAATATATACATTTTTCAAAAAGGCTATTGACGGTGTTACCTATCCATAAGAATACTTGACTGTGTTTGAAAGATATTCCGTTACGCAGGGTGTTTTTCTTATATATTTTTCTACTTTTAACCGTACAATATAAGACAACAGTATTCCTAAAAGAATGCAAAACTATCACAAAAAAACACATAACATAATAGACTGTTAAGGTTTTATTCATTCCCGTCTGATGCAATATTTCCTCGGATTTGTGCCATTTTTGGTAAAATCCACACAGAACCAATGACGACCACATTCAACAGGCCATTTGGTCCAGTACAGAAGATTGGGATGAACTTAGAATTGGTTGCTGAATAAAACATCAAACTTGTGAACATTGTACATTTATAGTGAACTTGTAGGGATAGCAATATGAAAGCTGCAATTGTTGACATCCGTGCTGCCATCTAGATCTTGGCTACACTTATAAGTCATTGACTTGAAACAAACATGCAGTTTATAAAGCCATGGCATACTAAGTAGTAATTATATAAAGTAAGTCAGAAATGGCTGCCTTTCCTATTGCCATTCTTGCAGGTTTATTTACTTGTGGAACACCACCAGTTTGCAGTTTTGTGTTCCCGACCAAAGTAGGGTATCTTAGGAGGGTTCTTGGAATTGAACTGGATATTGAAATGAGCACACAATGGTCAATGTTATTCTCACAATATAATCAATGCTCTTGTTCATGTATTAATCTCTTAGTGGATATGACTTCAATTATTTTATAATTTGTAGAATTTTTACCATTGTCTTTGTTACAACCCTGTCATTGCATATCTCAGAGGTTTAAACACACCATCTTCATGCTATATGCTCCAGTCATGACTAGTGTGGGTCATCTGTCACAGTATGCTGAACCTACTACAGCTCAATGGCAGTGAGGTGGTAAAAAAAGAAGATGAATCCATTTTTTTATAACTGTAAAATAATTCCGCCAGCTCTGGACTTTGCAAGCTGGTGGCAGGGTGGGGGAGGGGTTGGGGCAGCGGGGTGTGCTTTTTTATAAGTATTATTTAATTTATTATTTAGAATGTTTCCTTTTAGTTAAATTATGGTAAAATTGGTAACTGATATGAAATAGCTGATGCTGGGTTTGAGAATTGATGTGCATCCTACGTATCTTGTAGAAAAGTAGTTTAGCTCATCACACTATTGCAAAGCATTTCTGGACTAAACCAACTGCTGATACACAAAATCTTTTTTTTTTTTTGCAGTGGTTGTTGTGTGTCATGTTGTAAAAAACTTTGTAGCTGTAAATCAAGAATTATTTACTAAGACTATGCATTTGACTGTAGCTGTACAATGTGTCCAACGCTTGAAAAGATTTCTATATTATGTTTAGGTTCCTCTTGCTTCCTGGAAGAAACAGATTTTGCCTCTAAACAGCTCTTTTCTGAATGAATCGGAACTCCCTACCCAACATACCTTCCTAAAGTTGGCCTAACTACAAAAATATCTGAAAGTAGAGTGCAATTTTATCAACTCCACCAGGGATATAAAAGAACAATCAATATTTCAGTCATGTAATGGCTTGTGTCCCTAAGTTAAAACATTTTTGGGGCATGAGCTTTTTTGGAAAACTTAATGCTCACCTCTGATACATGAACACCCTTTAGGTATATAAACATGGGTTTATTTTAATATTGCTCTTTAGTCCACAATCAGCCCTAATGTAAATAGTTGTCAAGCACCAACTGATACCAATTAAAAACCCTTGACCAGCTATCAAGACTCCCTTAGAAAAGATTACAATCCTTACCATCCATTCATTCATCATTACCCTTTAATAATAACGGAATGCATCCACAGGCAATGTGAACTGTATTGTTGAACTGTATTGTAAAAGTGTGCTTTTTCAGTTGGCCTTTGGGCTGGCAGATGGACAACACACATGCTAACTAAATGAGCTCATATGGCAAGCTGACAATACAGATTCACAAACTTTATTGGGAAAAATGTATACTGTTAGGCCTGATACCAAACATATTGAAAAAGAAGATTTTTTTGGTTTACATACTCCTAAAGACAAAAGGGTTTCTAGGCCTGAAAAGCTACTTAAAATGTAAAAATATTAGAGCCAATGTTTTGATGGCCATAGCCTTAGGCTGTGTACACACGTCAGATTATTCTTGGCCGATACAATCTCTCAGACGAGAATCTGACATGTACAGAGGTCATCTGATGTTGTTCATGGATCCATCCTGGCAGATCCATGAACGACAGAAGATGAATAACTTCAATGGAAGAAAAGGGAGGTGAGTGCAGCTGGGTGCTGCTTGCTTGTATTCCCCACTCTCCATAGAACGGAACAGTGCTCATTCATTCATCTTTCAGCTGGTGGTCACTGGAAAACGGTCATGAAAGATTATTTCCAACAGCAATATTCGAGCATGTACATGTAGCCTTAGCTTGATGGGTTCAGAGTTTCTGTTTCTGACACTACTTGAATAATAAGCCAAGTAATGTCAGAAGCTGATGAGGCATTTCTGTACCAAATGGGAAGCAAGATATTGCATGTTGTAACCTTTGCTTCATGTACTAGTACAACGCAGCACAAAATAAAGTTTGGAAATCAATATCCAAACCCGGGCCTGTGGATTACAATACTCTTTACCCTTTACAAATAAACAGCAGTGTTTGTCTGTGTCCTGTTAAAAACTGCAGTGTGTATTTTTTTTATCTAATGTAACCGGATGCACATCAGCATTAGACAGCAGTGTCAGCTATTTCCAGTACAAAAAGCCTCCATATGGAACTGAGATTGAGTAGAATTTCTTAAACTGTAAATCAGATTAGACTAGTGATTGCAATATTTAAATGTCATTTCTGTTTCTCAGAAAGGAAACGTAACTTCTAGTTTAAAACTGACTGTTTCTACATGAAATCTTGTATACGATTCCAAGGAGAAAAAAAAGTTCTTTTTTAAAGCACTGTAGGACGGTCCATATTAGTTTTTTTATAGAAATGGTACCCAATGTTGCATTCTTTTGTTTATTGAATAAAGTTTTGATATAAAACAAACTCTTCTGTTTGTTGTTTTTTCTGTTTAGTTGTACCTTTTTTGGTTCAATCCACTTCATGTGTTTAACTTGGATTCTAGTCAAATAAAATCAACCCAATAGTGAAAGGAAAAATAAAACCCAGCCTCAAGTTCTGGCCATGCATTGCTTTCTGGAATTTGCCTTTATCCCACAAATATTACAGGCAGACTGTTGAGAACCTTATGGGTCAAAATCAACCTTGTTATAAGATGGTCAGAGCCTTAGGCATTGTACACACTCACAGATAATTTGTGACCGAAGCTCTCAGACAATCTGGTTCATGCTAATACTAATCAATTTACAGCTCTGTGGGGTTACTAAATCTTTCTCATAATGTTGCATTTCTTTTATAATTGTTGGTCAAATTCAAAGGCTTATCTTCTAGTATAAGCCTCAGCTGGTGTCAGGTCAGGGAAATGGTATTAGCTGAATATCTGTGCTGTGTTCAATTCTTCAGAAGCCCCCAGTTTACTGGTTAGATTTAGATTTAGGTCCATTCAGCTACAATGAGGTCAAATGTTGAATTTGAAATATAAAATCTGAATGTGGCTTTTGTGGGGGTCAGCCACTCGTCAGTATAGGCCTACAGACCTTCAGGAACATCTTCAAGCAACAATAGTTGATGATGGACATGTTGTACTGGGGGATAGCACAGGCCCCAAAACCTAAGAGAGTGTGTCCACCAGTCTATAGGGCAATACTCTTGCTGAAGCACCGGGTGGTTTGGAGGGGTCAGTCTGGAGCGATACAACAAAAATAGAAATGAAAGCCAAATTTGGCAAGGTGGCTCTTCTAGTCTCGACATTACACTGTTGTGCACTACAGTGTATGTGCATCGCTTGCCGCTGTAGCAGTGAGTTGGGGACAATTCAAAAGAGAGTATGCAAAAATATTGTAATGTGTGCATTGCTCCACCCATGTGAAAGGGAGTTGGCAGACCAGACCAGAACACTCTTGGAAATCAAGAAAGTCCCATTAAGAACTCCCGACTATACTGAGGTGAGAGGGGGGCCCCAGTAAGAAGTCTGTTGAGGCAAATTAGAAATGTATAGATGTTACATATCTAGTATTGTAATATTTACAGAATAGAAGGGAATGCAGTTGATACTGATATTAATTCTTTTGTGAAGTCTCTAGTTAGGAATAGGGATGAGGTTCAGGTTTTTGGCTTCCATACATTTGCAGGCCCCACGATTTCTATCCCTGTGCCAGTTGCCTATTAACCATAAAATTTCTAAAACTAAATAAATAAATAACTAAGAATGTAAAACATAAAATTTCAAGACTTGCAAATCTGTCTGCAAATCTTGTATAACACAAGTAAATAAGAGCTGACATCAGACTCACAGGAGAAGTCATCATATGGAAAGTCATGTAAAAATTAGAACATCAGTTTTGGGTAACATTAGCCTTTAAATTCTAAAGGCGTCCTATTCCTATTAAAATAATTTTAGCGGGGTTCTTCTTAGTCTGAGGGGCAGCACAGACTACCTGCTCTGTGTGATTCTTAAAATAAGCTCTGTTTATATTTTACTTTACATTTCTTCTTTGTAGAATAAAAATGGGTTATACTTTAGCTGACAAGACAGAATAAAATTTCAGGTAATTTAAATATTTTGACCTGCTGCAGTGTCCCCATAAAATAATGTGGATTTTAACTGAAAAATAATGAGGTCTATATTAGCTGGGCAGGCTGGCCAGTGCAAAAAAATGTACGTTACAAAATATTCCAAGAAATAGTACATTTTAAAGTAGAACTTTTCAAACATTTGTTATGATCAGATTAAAGAACAAGTATAGGCAGTTCTAAGCAGGAAAAAAAGCAAACATATAATATAAAAAATAAAGCAATATAAATATATATAGGACATATATAACTATAGTTATATAGCCATTAAAATGAATAAATAATCATTATGATCAAAAATAAAACTAGTTGAAAGCAGACCTGAGAATAGATTATTTTTTTGTGCAAGATGGAATGGACAACATATAGTGCAATGCAAGTCTGGAGCCCTGGTAAGCCGAATCAGAAGCACCAGTAATTTAAAGGAAAGAATAAATCCCCATTCTATTTAAAAGCCATACTGACTGTGGACCTGATTTATCAAAGTTCTCCAAGACTGGAAAAGATAGACCATTATGGGGGAACCAGGTGATCCAGCAAATCTAGAACGGATCTGATCCAGGATTGAAAACCAAGTAATAGCAAATGACTTTAAGCAATCCATTTCAGGTTCACCCATGATAGATAGATGATCGGTTCCAGACTTGGAGAGCTTTACATATTATTATTAATATTATTATTATTATTATTATTAATAATAATAATATTAATAAAATGTTAAGGATTTATATAGTGCCAACATTTAATGCAGAACAGTACATTAAACAGGGGGTGAAAATGACAGACAAATACAGACAGTGACACAGGAGGAGAGGTTTACAATCTAGGACATATCTCCACAGTGAGGGATATCTTTTTTTATTTGGCATTGTTACATGTTCTCTATGACAGTGCTCACCTTTTCTATACCTTTTGTTTGACAGTGAATAACAAGATCACCCCTCCTAAACTTCAATGGGGTTTGCCTTAAAAAATGCAACCCTGGTGGGACCCTGGTGGGAAGATGATGAAGCTCTGGTGGGAAACATTGGCAGGAAACTTTAGGTCACCAGATGGCTGTGTTGTTTACATCTCACAACTTGATAGGCATACAGAAACAGTTTCATAATTGTGTTTTAATAATGTTTTATCTACTTTCCTGCTTTTCAGCTCATTCCAGGATTAGAAAGTCTCTAACCAACCAAGTTATTATTATTATTTTTATTAATAATAATAATAATAATAAACAGGATTTATATAGCGCCAACATATTACGCAGCGCTGTAAATTAAATAGGGGTTGCAAATGACAGACTAATACAGACAATGATACAGGAGGAGGAGAGGACCCTGCCCCGAAGAGCTTACAATCTAGTAGGTGGGGGAATTTACACACAATAGGAGGGGAGATATGTAGTGTGGGAAGTAGTGATGGTTTCGAAAGACAGAAGAAGATGGGTAGGCAAGTTTGTAAAACTGGGTTTTGAGTGCTCTTTTAAATGAGCAGAAAGTAGGAGCAAGCTGAATAGGACGAGGAAGACCATTCCAGAGAGTTGGGGCAGCTCTAGAGAAGTCTTGTATCCGTGCGTGTGATGAGGTTATGAGTGTGGAAGACATTAGGAGGTAATTGGAGGAGCGGAGAGAGCGGTTGGGGGAGTCTCCGAGAGATAAAAGAGACTGTGGTGTTTTTTCTTTCCAGCATCAATTTTTGGTGGGATATTTCTTTAAAAAAAATTGTCATGGGAAAAACAAAGGGCTCCAAAATGCTAGATTCCTGGCATATATGCCAGCCCCTAATATGTTAGTTGTTTTTTTTTTCTGTTGGCACTACTTGGCCTAATTTAACTTATAACATTGCCTGTTGTAGATGAAGTTTCCCAGAGTACTGTGTATATACTACATATTGGTAGTTTAGGCTCTTTTTTCAGAATGTTCTTTAGAAAAACACAGATTAGATTATTGCACATTCAGCCGTGTGACAGAAATAAATCTGACACAAAAACCTAAAAATTTTGTCTTCGTTGCTTGGCATAAAATATGTAAGAACCATCACAGAGCAGATTTAGGTCACCATGTTATTTGTGTTTTCCAAACTAGAGCAACACAAACCTGAACAGACTGAGCCCATCCAGGAGAATCTGCTTATTTTAGACATCAGAGGTGGGAAATGCAGACTTTATGTCTTACTGGTGATTATGGGAACAGAAGCAGTGGTGTGTACCCAGAACACAGACCGAACGCTACAAAAAATCATTTGTAGCAAGGTTGGCCACATGGGCATCTGCTATTTTAGAGCTAAAATTGTTAGAATTGGTAAAAATAAAACACTTGCTAAAAACTCTTAGGAAAAGTTTCAAAATAAAAAGTTACTTCTTCTGACTCCATTGCTGCACCTTGGTAGTAAATCCACACTTAGTGATGGTAAACTGTACAGCTTCATTGTACTTCCAGTGCTCCAAGTATGAGAGCTGTGATGCATCATTTACCCATTCCTCTTCATTTATTTGTTTTATTACTTAAAAAAATTGTTAAACTAACTAAACCGGACCCCTTCTAAGGGGGTCCTAGCTGGCCAGGAAAATGTAAAGCAGTGAGCATGTGCTCCCTCCTCTTCCAGCCCATACCAGGCCCGCAGAACCAGGCTGGCCATAAAATAGGGGGCGGGATTTATGTAGCCCCCCCCCCCCCTATTCTGGTTATACCAGGCCTTTTTTTCCCCTAACAATGAATGCATGGTTGGGAAAAAGGGCCATGGCCCCAAATAGTTGGAGGAAGGGACTTCCAGGGAGCCATCTTCCCATCCTAAGGATTGAGTACCTTTACCTAATTACATAAAAGACACCGATAAACCATTGATGGACTGACACCCCTGGACCATGTGATTTACAATGGTTTTTATTTTAGGAACATAAAGGTTTCATTGGAAAAAAATGGCAGTTGTTTATGATACACAGTGCACAGAGCAATCTTAATGACAATTATTTAGAATTGAAATCAATTTTAATGAATATGCAATGCCCTCAGTTACAAATCCAGTAACACATCACTCAAAAAGTAACATTTGCTGTAGTAAGTAATGGTTCCCCTTCATAGCTCTGATATTTTAACTGCATATTTAATCCAAAAGCTTTTATCATTTTGGATTCTGAGGACGCTGTGAGATTGACTTGACCGATGCTCATTCTAATAAGACAAGCGACTGAGTCAGCTTTAGCAAATTTTTTTAGCGGTGAACCTTCAAATATTGCACAAGCTCCAGAGAGGGCGCCGGCCTGTGATTATGCTGACTTTAATTTATTTCAGATGAAATCTCTTTCTGAAAACAAAAAGTAATTTTCCGTATTTCACTCAATACTAAACTTATGCAAAGGACTTTTTAGGCTATCTGTCTGCCAAACATCATTTTTTTTCTATTTGTCTGAGCAAATGAGCAAAGTAAATGAAAGAGAAATTCAGTATTTAAAATTCTGTGACAATAAGTATGGCCTCATATTTCTAATATAGCTGATTATTAAACAGGATTTTCAAATAATGAACACAGTAAATTATATTTACTATCAGTGATTAGTAGATTGGACCAATCCACAGAAAGTGAATGTACACCATAGATCATTGAACCACTAAAAAATCCCATTATTCAGATCAGAAGATCATTATAGACTTCCGTCACACCACTATAGACTTCATCAAGTGTACTTGGGAGGAAGTGTTTTATATGTGGCTTAACTTTTCCAACAATTTCTTTATATACGAATGCAGACTTTCTATTAAAATCTTGTATTTTCTTCTATTGTATTGTCTTCTGTCCTTTTTACATTACTTGGGAAAAACATGTTAAGGAACATCAGAAATACCCAATAAGGATATTTCCCTATTAGGTAAGGGCCCAAAGGAAAATCAGAAAATAGCCTGAATTAATGCTTAATTCATTGCTCGATAGCCTTTGCTCGGGGTACAAGGGAGAGAACCTCTCAGGGTGTAAAGCCCAGGTAGAAAAATACTTACCTTTCTCCTGGGATCCTCATTGTGGGGCACTTCTAGGAACCACACTGCTCTTGCAGCGAAACTTCCTACCTGCAATCAGCTTTTACTGCACATATGTACTCTTTCACCTCTTTATTCCCATGGTTCATCCAAACTTGTGGTAGCACCCATCTGTCTAGGACTAAGCCAATAGGTCATAGATCACTAAACCACTAAGGCCTTAGGGCAAGCAAGCAAAACCGCTGCAAAAGCAGTGCAGCCCTGTCCAGGTTCCTGATATTGAGAGTGGGCCTGGAGGTATTTTACTACCTGGGGTTCGTGTTAAAGAGACCTTGTTCCCTTTTTTTTCAGTTTTTCACTTTGTTCCCCTCCATCAATTACATAGAAGTTTATGAAAGGAAATGAGGTGGTCCAGAAAGAGGAAAAAGCTAAAACTTACAAGGACAGAGAGGCCATGCTAAGAAATCGACTCTTCCTGAAATAGTCAAACTTAATATCAAGGCAAATTGTAAGTGAATAAAACAATAATTTATAGAAGGCTAAGAAGGAGGGGAAAGAGGAGGAAAATGGGTGGTTGAGGGAAGAAGGAGCAGCAAAGTTTTTTCACTGGTATTTTTAACTTGATGGATTTTTTCAACCTATGTAACTCTGAAAAGCAGCCTACCTTTACTGAGACATTGCCAAAGGACCCTTCTGGTTAGTGTAGCACAATGTAAGAACCGGAGCCAAGAAGGATGTTTTCCTCTGAAGTTCAGTTCGGACTTACATGTATGTGAAATTGGGGCATACTTTGAAGAAAATTCATCCAATGCTGGACAAAAAAAACAGAAAAGCAAAATCCAAGTATGATAGCAGCACACTAACCCTTCAAAGAAGCTTGTAAGGAATGAGGCAGCATAGACACAAAGGCAAATGATTTCTTTTTAAACGGTCGTATTTATTGCTGACAAAAGTTTCTATTTCCACCATTGAAAAAGCTGTTATTTCAACTGCCCGTCGTAAGAAAAAAATAACTTCCTTTACTGGAACGCTGTGTCCAGTTCTTCTTCAATAACAATACGCAACATCAATAATATATATTTGCAGTATCACCTCTATTTCACAAAGGGAATGCTGCACATTTTATGACAGCATTTCAAAGTAACTTTTTTGCCTGGCTTCTAAATCAGAAATGAAATATCTAATTGTAGCAGTTCAGTCTGAGATTACAGAAAGAGAGAATTAGGTGCAAATGTATATTTATAAGTGCTCTTGAAAGTTCTGTATAGTAACTGACCGTTTTGTGTCACATATACGTGCCTTCTTCTAGGAACATACACAATCCCAACTAAGAAAAATACTATACATTCCCATTTCTAATACTGATCATAGATTAACCACTTTTTAGATTAAAAAACATAGATTAAAAAACATATAACATACCCCCAAACAAAGAATGAGTAGTTTAGGGAACTTCCAAAAAATACAAATACAACCATAAAATGCAAAAACTTTGTTTCTTATTATATACCATAAAATCACATTTAAATACACATATGTTAAAATGACCACTTATACAATCGTACTTCCAGAAAAGCTTTAATCTTTGCTTTTTCCTAAGGTCATCAGACCATGTTCCTAGATTGTAAGCTCTTCTGGGCAGGGTCCTCTCCTCCTCCTCTGTCATTGTCTGTATCTGTCTGTCATTTGCAGCACTGCGTAATATGTTGGTGCTATATAAATCCTGTTTATTGTTAATAATAATAAAAGTAATAATGCTTCACTAGTGACGCGTTTCACAAAATCCCTGCTTCATCAGACCATCTTTTTAGGCCAAAAGTAACAAACTGTATCATAAAACAAAGCAAACAAAATATTAACAAACACAATCTTTAAAAATGTTCTTATAGTTAGCTGCACCACATTACTTTATGATCCCAGAGATAAAAATTCCACACATTTATAACTCCAATAACCTCCACTGTAGCATGAGTCCCAGAAAAATGTAGCCAATCACTTAACCAGATCAAAGAAACGCCACTTCAGACGTCCAAGTAGGAACTCTTCTCTATGGAGAAACCTTGTCCGGCCTCCAATACCTGGAACCAGACATCACCATTGTCGGCGTTATCGTAGAGATGCATCACCACAGCAACATCCAAAAAAGCATGAGCATAAGATTACGTATGTTCTGACTGAAAATAGAATGGGTAAGACAGGTAAAGACAGGTATAAGTGACTGTGAGCGTTGCATTGTTCTTGGTATCAGATGGGCTGATCTGCTGGTATTTTCATGTACAACCATGGGGTTAACAGGGAATGGACCAAAAAAAGGAAAATTACCCAATAAGTGGCAGGTCTCTGGGTGAAAATGCTTTGTTGTGCCAGGGGAGAATGTCAAGACAGGTTTGAGCTGTCAGATAGGTAGCAGTAATCTCTCATTATAACCAATGTACCTTGGTTTGTAAAGTAACAAGGTAACAACTCATTTGGCTGCTTAGGATACCATTTATTGATACTTTGTACTTACCTTTACCAGTATGTTACAATAGTCTGAAATTGTCAAAGACGAAGGGTCCCAGCAGAAATCTTTACCAACGGTCTCCTAGGGCCCATGGTTACATTACACTTGCAGCAGCTATACAATAGCAATAGAGGATCTTTATCATGGAAGTCTGCCATGGATCTGAGAGGCATAAACGGTGCCTTCCAAGGATAGAGCGATTCAATATAAGGCAATACAGAAAATACCTGCTGATCTAAACTGAAATGCCCCATTATTGTTTGTATTGGTTTTATTCCTGTGAATGCCATTTTTTACAATAAACAAATAGTTAGAGGAGAAGTAAAAAAAAACAAAACTTATTCAATCACCTGGTAAGCTGCAATATATATCAATTTTGAATTTGTTAAGTTAAAATGTAGAGAATGTAAAGAAAAACCCCAGCCAATTTTGCACACCCCTTCCATTATCCAAACTTTACTTCAGTTCTGCCCTCTCCTTTCCTCCCTCACAATCAGAACATTTCCATTTTTCACCTGCGCAACATCTTCAAAACCGGCCCTACCTGTCCCGAGACCACCAAACTCCGTGTACATGCTCTTATCATCTCTCGTCTGGACTACTGTAACATCCTCCTCTCTGGTATTCCACTAACCCGACTCTCTCCTCTACAATCTATTATGAATGCTGCAGCCAGACTCATCCATCCTTCCCACCGCTCCTCTTCCGCTGCATCTCTTTGTAGTTCTCTCTATTGGCTTCCATTTCACCTTAGAATCAAATTCAAGCTCCTGTGCTTTGTCTTCAAATCCCTTCACAGTTCTTGTCCCACTTACCTTTCTGTCCTGGTAAAAAAAAAATACTTCTCTAGCCGCTCTCTCCGCTCCTCCATTGACCTACTAATGACTTCCTCACTCATAACCTCATCACACGCACTGCTCTAAGACTTTTCTAGAGCTGCCCGCAAAGAGTTGCCCGCAAAGAGTTGCAACCCAACTGGATTGGTCTTCCTCATCCTATTCGGCTTGTTCCAACTTTATGTTCATTTAAAAGAGCACTCACAACCCATCTTTTAATACACACCTACCCATCTTCCTCTGTCTCTTAAACCCTCATTATTCACCCTCCAATCTCTATCCCCAGTCCTATATTGTGTGCTACTTCTCCGACCTCCTAAATTGTAAACTCTTCTGGTCCTCTCCTCCTGTGTCACTGTCTGTCATTTGCAACCCCGATTTAATATACAGCACCAAGTAATATGTTGACACAATGTAAATACGGTTTATTAATAATAATAATCCAAATTCTACTGCACTTCTGGTGGGAAATTGATTTAGGTTTTCTGCCTTTCAAATTCAACCAGAGCTGCGCTTTTTGCAGCTAAAACTCTGCTGATAACTGCCTGACAAATGGTTATGTATATGAACCCATTTCAAGGGCAGAACACAGAATATTTCAGTCCTCATATATCTCCTTCTGTACTGAAAAGGCCTAAATTATTGATGAAAATCTGTTTCGCCTTAAAACAATCAAAAGAATCTCTCTTGATTATATGAAGTAGAAAAAACACACAAATCACATTTTAACAAGTCATATCGGGATAAATGGATAATACGGCCTACAGATGTCAGCTTTGCCGAACAAGCAAAGTGCAGTGCAGACGGCATTAAATGGGATTTGGATTTTTAAGAACCCTAATTGCTTTGTGAATAATTGGCCCGTTCTACATTAAAGAAATATTATGCTACACAAGGACTAGCTTGCTATAGGTTTATAGTCCCTGCAAATTAAAGTAATGCATTCAGTTATTTGTTAGCAGGCTTATAAAAGGTGAGCGAGCCAATTAATAAAACAGCCTTGCCTTTTAAATGTTAGATGTCTTCTATAAAAACAAATTTGAGGAGCCATCTAGCCAAGCAGCGGCTACACAAATCAGGTTGTGTTGTAAAATGAAATTAAATTGTTTGCTACTTGGAGTATGTTTAATTAGCGATTAGCGTTGTCGCGCTGCTTGCTGTGATTAACAGTGTTGTTCATATTGCCAGCTTGTGCTTTATTGTTTTGTTAGAAGTTGATAAGACAAGAAGTAAAAAGAGCAAGGGGTGATACAAAACTCTGCCACACATTTCTATGAAGATTAGGAAACTTCCATTTAGTCAGAATATATTTTAAAGCCCAAATTCACTTTTAGTTTACATCAGTCAGTCAGTAAATGCCAGGTCCATCAAATCCAAAGGTGTATAAAATGCTTATAGTTTGTTTTCTTTAGCCGCCACAGTCTGAGTCTGTCTAGTCTTCTGGAATGCTGTAGAGAAGATACTTGTTTGTTGTGTAGAAACAGTGATCTCTCTGCGGAGGTCTATTTGCCAAGCTATTTGGGACACAGCATGAGCTCTAAATAAAGTAGAACATTATTTTTAAAGCAACGCAAAGCCTTAAAGCTTTGAAGGAGAGTCAGAAGTATGTTTGGTAAAAATCAGAATTGTTGCCTTGTTGTTGGCTAACAAGCTGAGTTGTGATGTATCACCTAGCACTGGAAAAGTAATAACTTGTACTACTCATTGTTGAACATCTGACAGTGGGATGATGACATTGACTTTATTGCTCCCTTCATTCCGAATGATTTCTCTGCATATGACTTTGAGTGTAATCAATACATGTGTTGTAGTCAATAGATGTGTTGTAGTTGGACACTTGCTGTGACAGACAGTTGCTTCCTATTCTGTCAATGTTGCGGGTACGCTACCAAATAAAATGCGACAATTTTTTTAGTAGCAATATGTATGTCTTTTGTACAATTAGTTGACTCCAAAACACCATCCTATGTCATGTTTATAGCAGTGGCGACATCACAACTCTCTCTGTAGTATTGTAATGTGAACCCAGACCAACATGGTGAAATGTTTTAATCGGCTTTCCCCCAAAATTGACCTTAGACTGTATTAAAGGCATATGACTATAGTAGGGACATTAGATAGTGAGCTCCTTTGAGGGAAAGCTAGTTATATGACTATGGACTTTGTAACAATGAATAATATGTTGGTGATATTTAAATACTGGATAACAATAGCAGCACAGGAGGTGTTTCCATTGCTGCCTTGACTTACAGAAAATGGGTTAAATGCTACTGGTTCACATTTAAAAAAGAAAAACACATGTGGCCTTAGGCTGTACAGTTCTATAATCCCATTTTAAGTTTAAAGTTAAATTTTAAATAATTTTCCTGAATGAAACTGAAGTTTGTAGTAGGTTTCCATAAAACCTTCTAAACATAAGTTTTGCTACAAAGTTGAAAATGTTGCATGTGTAAGACATAAAAATATCCATGCAAACCCTCCACTTTACAACAATGAAGCCACATCCCTAATTAGACATCAATAGAAAAGAAAAGCAGTAGATGGGACATTTAGGGAATCAGTATCTTTAAAATAATACAATAACTTAATTCTTACATATTCAAATCTTAAATGTGAAGATCATAGTTGGTCTTGAAGCTAAAGTTCTATGCATTTTACAGACACTTTAGCTTGCTTCATCAGGAGTGCAATGAGATGTACAAATAATATAGGTTTCCTTCTTTGTTATTGTTAAGGGGGGATTTCTTTACCCTAAATATTATAACCTGTATTAAAAGCACCATCAAACACACAGGGAGGGAACCACTGGAAAACCCTTTAGCTGACCTTACACTTACCCAAGACTAATTGGGCCTTATTTATTAAAGTTCTCCAAGGCAGGAGAGGATACACTTTCATCAGTGAAACTGGGTGATCCAGTCAATGTTTTGAATTATGGACCAGATCCATTCCAGGTTTGCGGGATCACTCATATTCACTGATGAAAGTGTATCCTCTCCAGCCTTGGAGAGCTTTAACAAAATCAGGCCCATACTATTTATTTACATGTAAGCTTTGCTTACGTTTTGTGCTGTTATAAGTTTAGGGGTATTTTTTGCTCCTGCCTTTTACTGTAAAGTAGTTGGACTGGGAAGTCAATGAATATGTATCCTCTCCAAACATTCAGTGAAGAGTTTGTGAAAAGGTGTGGGCTGAGGAAATGTATTAACTTTAGCAAAGGTTTTTCCTTTATTGATCTCTTTCCTAGATAGAGCCATTGTAAAAGCTCTGTGGAATGCAGTTCCCCTTTTGGAGGTTCTACCCAGAGCAAGATGTGCAAGAAGATGTCCAATTGGAGGGGGAATATTGGACTGAAACTTTTGTGCTGTTAGATGCTTCGCTTAACTAGAAAAATGATCTAT
This sequence comes from Pyxicephalus adspersus, assembly GCF_032062135.1. Taxonomy (NCBI): domain Eukaryota; kingdom Metazoa; phylum Chordata; class Amphibia; order Anura; family Pyxicephalidae; genus Pyxicephalus; species Pyxicephalus adspersus. The sequence goes on from NC_092863.1 coordinate 86,770,870, forward strand.
TGTTTACAGAATAAGATTTTTGCACCTGCTCTGTTTGGGTCAAGGGACCTAAATTGTCCAGAGAATGAAGAGTCATTGCAACCCAATTTTAGACCTACACTGGAATATTGAGTAAGCTGCCATTTTTGACCTGTTACTAAAATATACCACTTATTAATTGGTGTTCTGATCCTTTGTTTTTAATACCTTCATAATCAATGACCCAGAATGATTATGCAGCTTAGGTATTCAGCTAATTGTCACATATATCTGCATGCTTGTTTCAAATGTGTGACTAACAACTGAAGCCAAAAATAGACAAATAACACTAAGCAATGGCAGTATATATCATTTCTCAGTGATAGGTCCACTTTAAGAGATGGTGAATGGCTGATGGTATGTGGGATGAAAGTTATAGAGGAGAAGAGACTGACAACATGAGAGAAGTCCAGGAAAGCCTCATGGCTCCACCACACATATGGTCTTTGAGGATCAGGTGGAGTCTCCCAGCCATTTGCTTCCTCCCCTGATTACAAATAAAGTACTAAGGGATGAGTGCATGATCAGGTTTAGCATTGCTGGTCAATATGTAACATGACCATGTCATGTCATGTTTCTGCACATCTCCCGATAAAACAGCTTTGACAATCTGCTAAACGCGTAGCATTTGAGTGACAATTTCAAGTATACCAATTTTGGAAAGCATGACATTCTATATCAGTAAAGTTTGTCTAGCAAAAAATGTTAATCTTAGTTATGTTGTATATACTGTTGGGATTGGCATTGATTGATGTTCAAGTTAGGCAATTCACATGGCAACGCCCAGGAAATCTTCAACTTTACTTTATAACTGTCTAAGCAGCACAGGCCGAGGGCCGCCAAGACATCAGAACTGTGCCAGGGTAACTGCTATAGGAAAGAGTGACTGCATGCCATGATTTTTGTTTATACCGGCTACAAATCAACTCATTAATATAATCATGAGAACAGCTGTTACAAGAGGACACACACAAGATATATTAGACAGAAGCCTCCAGGTATGGCCTGAGCATCTCATCCTGCCACCAAGGATTACCTTATCAGCTGAAATCATGCCAACAAGACAGCTTTTGGCTGCAACAAGACTTCTGCCATTATGTCTGGGAGATGAGAACTTGCAATTAGCTAATTCCACACATAAAATGTCACTTTTACTATTCATCAACACAAATGCCATTTAATTACCAATTAGTCAGCCTGTTATATAATGTTCTTTAACAGGAGAGTGGAGGAATAGTGTATATTCGATAAAGAAAACATATGGGCTGCTTTGGTAAAAGAGTGTCAAGAGGTATTACTGTGTAGGTAAAGATGTAGCCTGTAGCAACCTATTTGGTTTACTAGAATGAGATCACTGAGACCATGGTCCTTGGGGACTTCTCGCTTTGCACATACCAGTTGCCTGGCTGTACATTTATTTCATCCCCTGGTGTGAATACTATAAGATATTAACCTGGGAAATGATTACATAAACCACAATAAACACAGTTGAATGGCATTCCAATAAGGAGAAACTACTGCCTCAGCACTCCTAACAAACCCGTACTTTAAGGAATGGTCCTTCACCGTGTATGTAGGTTCTGCACATCAGCTTCTAAAGGACGGGGTTTATTAAGGTCAGTGGGGTTTATAAAACCTCTCCAATGTTGGAGAAGATAGACTATGGAATTTGGGTGACTCAGTAAATCTGGAATGGATCTGGTCCAGGATTCAAAACATTTGCCAATTATTAGTGAATTATTTATAGGAAATCCTTTACGAGTTTGCTGGTTCGCCCAAGTTGCTCAATTAAAGTGTATCTTCTCCAGTCTTGGAGAGCAACCGTATGCGTCATCCAACGAGCCCAACAAAGCATCAAAATATAGACTTCCAGTTAAAAAAGAGTCTTCAGGGACCATCAGAGGCATTGTTGCCTGACTTGCTTGAGGTCGACAAATCACCAGTTTATTGATATCCTTCAATTACGTGAAGGGTATGGTGATACATTCAAATTTGTTTTTTTTTCAATATAGTGTCAATCCTGTTCACTTTTGCATAGCATCTTTGTAACTTCTCAGGCCTGCCATGGACATAACAAGAATAAGCTGCCATATATGTCAGGACGTGTGCCATTCAGCCTCCAACACATCTCTACAGGAGTTGCTGTTAAATGCATGCATGAGCAGAGGAGTTGTATTTTCAACGTGGAAACACTACACAACACTTGAAGCATCAAAGGCCTAATTTGCAGAAATTCAGCATTGATTTCAGAACTGGATGGAAACAGAAGCCAAAAAAAAACACATATTGCCTCATTTATTGTCCTACATGGGCTGAAACTTTTTTGAGCAGAAGTGAAAAGGTCAAAGTAGATTTGCTTCTCACTGGTTGCAGAATTGTTCCTGGGCAGTGACTCTCTACAGTGGTAAAAGTATATTACCATCACTGCCTTTCAAAATAAATCACCATTAACTAATTTTCTAATATTCTACCTAGACAAATTCTCTGCAAACTTGCAAGCATCTGAACATTCCCTTCGAGATCCGAGACGGTAATTATTCATTTCCACTCGAGCACCTCGATTCATTCACCATTTTGTTCCAGTATTTAGGCCAAGCCACCAACCACTCAGAAATCCATCCACATTCAATTAAATTTAAGGATCATACATTTACACACATTGATCTATTCTTGAAGGTAGAATTACAGACTCTCTACTTCCTCCAGTCCTCGAGTCCAAATATATTTTACATTTTTTGAACTGCAACCCTTTCTCTTTCTTTCCACAATTTCTAAAAGTAATTTTTATTTAAACTGCCCAGATATCCTGCGCCTGAAAATTTTACCCAGTCTCAGTAATTGCATATTAAATGCATTAGTCATGCTACCTGGTTTTAATCAAGAGAAGTTCAATGTTGCCTTAAGTCAGCATCTGTGTTCACATATGTGGTCTGTGCATGTCTACACATGATAAAAATGAGCCCTCTGCTTTCTCCCTTTGTGGTTTGGAAAGAAATGTATAATCATATCAGTGTTTTAATAGATCCACAAGTTAAGGATACCGGCATAAAGCTTCAAATATCTTGTTCGAATAATTCACATATAAATGAACTGTTTTCCTACTAAAAGATATATATTTCTGCTTATCCAATCCTAAATTCTTTACAGTGCAGTCCTAACAGCACCTGGTCGGTGACCTGGCTTTTCTGCTGCAGTTAACCAAAATAGCTAGATCACCTCTCTACTTCCAGCTTTGGATATAGAAAGGACAACATTTCAGCCCTCCACCCACTCTTGTTTCTTCTTTTGACAGGGTGTTGCATGCAAAATACTTGATTTCCTTATATTCCTGCACTGCCTTGTTCAACATATGTTCATATTGGTGCTTAGTTGGGAATGGAGAGTATATTGAAGGGGACAAACATTAGAATTGTCATATCAATAAATAAAAGTGAGTTATTATATCCGTTTGATTATTTAATAGACAGATCTCGTATATCTGTTCTTGCAAGGAATGCAGTGGCTTTGTCATGTAGTGTGAGCTGATTAAAAAACAGTGTCTTCTAAAAAACATATATTCTTTCTGTAGATTGTGGCTCTCCCCTTCTATTGTTAAGGAGGCAAACAGAAAAATCAGTCATAGGTGACAACCTTGGTTTCCTTGATGCATAAAATGGAGTGAAAGAAAATGTTTTTGAAAGCAGAAATAAAAGGGAAAAAGACTGGAATAGAAAGATAACAATACCGCCTGTCACACTTAACTGCTCCTCACTAAAGCACAGGCATCTCTCCCCTGCACATGCGGGCAGTTCTGATGCTGGGCATACCTCTGTTTCCAAGCTTTATCAACTCCATCCATGACTGTCACGGTCCCTTCCGTGACAGAAGTTTGAGGATCTGTCAGACAAGCTGCATATGTGAATATCTGACAGCCTCTTTGGTTTTACTTGTTTCTGTGTTGTTGTTTGTAATGACCACTCCCTTTACATCAGGTGCAGCTGCTGGTCGTTACTGCTCCTCCATTTAGTCTGGCCTCACACTTCATGCTGTGCGGTTGATATTCACTGCTGGGTTGTGAATAGCTGGAGTGTTGAGCTATCCTTTGTTCCTGTTGATATCTGCTAAGATAAGTTGCTTTACTTTTGGTGTTTTGGTGTATTTCCTACCATCAGGGGATGCTCATACGGTTAGGAGTTAGGGAGATGTTAGGGTGTCTGCAAGGGGTGACCATTCCCTTTTTCCTTAGTCATTTGAGGCCTAGTAGTATATACACCTTTCTGTTTCCCTCCCCTCCCTGTTATACGTGACAATGACGCTGGCCAATCAGAAAATAGCCTCTTAACCAGCCCTGGCTATTTAGCTAGCTTTCAGACTACATTTTGTGTTCTGTGAACTCGTTCCTATACACCTGCTGCTTAATCCAGTGTTTCCTGTGTCCAGCTCCTGTGTTAACCCTTCATTGTCCAGTTTGTTGGTTCCCAGCCAACTTCCCTGTACTGTTCCTGTCTGCCTGTGGATATCCGTGTTTCACCTGTATCTCTTGCTGTTTCCAGTGTCTCCTGTGTTCCCTGTGCCCGCAGTGGCCTCTGTGTCATTGCTGTCTGTCTCCAGGATCCCTGGTTATTGACCCCTGGTGTGTGACCTGACCTCTCTTGCTTGCTGCCTGTCTCGACCCCGACTTCCCTTGACTATCCTTCTGCTTTGTGATTTGGTACCGTGTTTTGCCCACCTTGGTGTTCCCAAGGACCGCAACTTGGCAGTAACCAGCGGGGCAACATCCTCACCATCAGGGGCTCTGGAGAAACCCGGTTACTGCTTAGACTCTGCACCTTGGCCTTTCTCAGGGCTCACATCACCTCTGTGCAAGCCATAGCACCCCCTGCTGGTCCTGTCTCTCCGAGCGTGACACCACCTTATCTAAAGACTGGTAAGCTGTAAAATATGCCATTTTTATTTTTAGGTTCATATACACTGTAAGGATCTGAATCCAGCCTCTACTATGTGACTGTATCCATGGGTCTTAACCATACTCACCAATGATTAGTCATGTTCCTGCCACCTTCCTAAAAACATACCAGACAATGATACATTTTGTTGAAAAGGCAAGGCACACAGATTTATTAATTTCAACAGACATATTAAAAAAACAATGTTTTCCTAACTAAATAACCATAGTTTCTTGTCTGTCACAGCACCCAATAAATCACATTTCTTCACCAAAAAGTCCAGACAGGCCTTTAACAAGTTTATGTTCATTAGGACGATTAAAGCCCAAAAAATCCCATCTGAAGGGGTAAAGAACCAAAAAAAAAAAACATGGCAACCTGTAAAAGAAAATCAGTGGAGGCAGGTTAAAGGAATAGAGAGAAATGGAAGGTATGAGTGCAATTAAAGGCTTGTTGGTTCTCCCAGCTCGGGAATAATATCACCACTTAATTGTAGACTATCACAATAGAATCCTGTTTGTTTTTACCAATCAGGAGACTGAACACCAAAGATGGGTCCCCAACCCCACTGATACCTGTACCAATAAAACACACTCCCCTCGAGGACCTCAATTGCCCAACAGTTCCGCACTGTCCAACAAGCTCCCCCCATGTACTACCACAAAAAGGGTCTGGCGGGTGGGAAGCTCTTTCTTGCACACTGTAGAATCAGTGACTTCACCCTCCTACTTCCTAACCTTTTATCACCTTAATCCCTCCCTCACCTCCACCCCCTTACTAATGCAAAAGTGACTTCCTAATCACCCGAAAACAACTATATAAACCCTACCCTGTCTGCTCACTGTCTGCCTAGTCACTCGGGCCTTCCACTAAGCTCCCTTACTTCACAAGCTCCAGGCCTAGCTTTATGGTATGTGTTAAATGCAGAAACAAGTAGCAGTTAATAGATTTCCAGCCATGAAGTATTTAATGCCAAAAGGCACGCTCATTGTCGTGTAGATGGGCAAACACTGGTGCAATCAGTTCTTTCTTCAGTGGTGCTTTTGTGGTTATTCTAACTTATTTGTCCTCTCTCTAAGCTGCATTACATTGCTACAAGATTTTTTTTTTTGCATTCCTATGCACTTGCACACAAGCTTGTTTGGCAAAGACCATAGGCAAAGGATGTATCGCTGGTAATGAACCATTAAAAGAAACCCACACTTTGTTTTACAACTACAGGTAAGTTTCCTATTTTGTATAATGCCGGTTGAGTATCTTTTCATCACTGTCCTTGTTTTCATCTTTGTTCTGAAGTTTATAGATTTAGGTAAAACCAGTTTATAATACTACTGTAATGCTTCTCAATATACTTTAATGATAGACTCACTGTACTTTTCTATTTTTGTTTTTTTCTGTTTTTAGTTTTAGACAAAATCAGTTTATAACATATCCAGTTACATGGAGCTCAGCACTATTACATGAGCATGGTTGATGTTCATTAAGCACAGCAATGAAAGTGATGATACGGGAGGTAACAGGTTACTTGAGGCCACATCACGTGTGCTAAGAGGCTGCATGTTCAGTACTGAACCAAGGTCCCAAGAGGAAAACATAAAATACTGCACTGATAACATTCAATGCTGATATTCCAGAGAATGTTTTTGTATGTAGCATCCGTGGCAGTTTGTGTGAATGAGGAAAGTGTTTATGAATATTTAGCTTTAGGCAGAACAAAGAAGGGGATTTCAAGAAATCACCCATGAACGTCAATGCGTCTTTAGCAGATACATGTTTAGATCAGCAGATAAGGCTTGTTATCGTATATATTTTAGACTTTTATATCTGTGTTGGAAACAATCTGTTATTTTTTAGACTTATTCTGGGTAGGGTTAAAATCTTTACTAGAGTCCTAGGGATGACTGAAGGATCTTAAAATGACTGAGTGCTCTTACTACTTCCAGACCATTCATTCAGGAATTGACAGTTGGACCCCCACTTCGATGGTCCATTTATAAAAAGCCAACACATTTCCTTCTTGTGCAAGGCTGGCAATCTCAAAACTGCTGACCCCTGACGAAACTAATAACAAAGACAGGCAGGTGGTTGAGAACCTTTTGGGAATCTCAGGCTGAGCAGCTTATGGTGTCATCATCAAGTGCATCCAACACGCAATGTCTTTGTGATGTCAACGCAATGATTGACACACTGCCATACACTGACGAAATTGCTTGACTTTTTGTAAATGGGTATTGATTCTATACCACCAGTTTGATTCTAAATTTGTATCCAAATAACAAAAAAAAGCTCAAACAAGCATGCAACCAATACAAACTGTATGAAAGATCAACCTAATTCTAGGTCTGTATTTGTCTGATTCCTTACTGTGATCTAAAACCTTTTCCCATTTCACAGTCATGAAACATGTGTCCTTAAATGACCTTTAAAACAATTGTTCTAGTTTTTGCTGTTTTGAATGTGATTTGTCCCCTTCTGTATCCTCCCTATTTTATTTCAAACTAATATTAGTATATTGGATGTCACCATAGGACTGGATCTAGAGGGGCTTATAAAGAAAGTAATTTGGCAGTGCCAGGTATGCCAGAAAACCCAATCATTTTCCATCCAGCAGACTAGGTGTTTAGATTCCCATCAAAAGTCATACTGCCAAAAAAGGCTAAACTCCTTCCATTATGCCTTTACTGCCCCGGTGGTAAAGACTGAATGGTAGCACAGAGCCTCCTGGAATATGTATATCATGAATCCCAGGTGGCTTCAGGCTGCTTCTTCTGCGCTTCAGGCATAGAAGCTTTTCAGTTTTTCACGCATTCGCAGTAAGATCAGCACTTTTTTTACAACTACAACAGGCTACATCACCCGATCTCAAGCCCGTCAGTACGAAATTGGGTGACCTTGTCAGAAGACAGATAAAAAGGAAAAAAGATGGTAGCACCCGACACTTCTTCTGCTCCATGACAAAGCAAGAGACCAGGATAATGCATGAGACACTTTTTTAACAATAATATAACACAGAGCATTAAAGTAACCCTAGGAGTGTCCAATTATAAACTTGATGCCAATGGATCCAAGAAGACAGGCAACTGAATATGTATGTAGATCATGACTATTTTTAATAGTTCTTTTAGTCCTAGACTAGATTAGCCTTACTATTAATGATAATCATTTAATGTTATATGCAGAACAATTAGCCAACCCTGTTACAGAATGATCTTTTTATGTTTTAGTGCAAAGCCACCGACCAACCCTTATAGTGGTAGAAATGTAACAATATGTGCAGAGCCATTGGCCAACCTAATTAGCAGCAGAGCTATTGACCTTCAAAGAAGTTAGTGAAGACTTTTGGATTCACTTTTGATATGGTTTTCACTGAAAACTATGCTTATACTGTATATTCAGTTTAAACTAATCAGATTTAATAAATGCCACTATATAAATTTATAAACCTTTAATGTCACCCTTGTTATCAGTCTTGTTTAAGCTCATATCTTGGAAAAAGTGTATCATTTTTGGCATTGTTACTAGACATATTGATGATAAAACTAAGCTAAAAAATAGAAAAAAAAAAGAATGGGGAGTTTGATTGTTCCTTTTTTATTCTTTTCATTTTCAGAAACACATGTCATCCAATCTTTCGCCTGCACGGGTAAGTAAAACCTGGAAAAAGAATAAAGAAGATGGACATTCACACTGTCCCATCCATGCAGGAAAGAAAAGAGGAGCGGGACCTACTGGACTTGGTTTGTGAAATGTTCAAAAGCTTTACAAAAGTAAAGGTAAGTTGTGCTTTTTTAATAAATGTTCTGCTTTAAGTTCAAAGAATAATTATCTTGGGGGTGTGGAAGTATGCTAGTGGGGAAAAAATTGTGTTATTCATTTGTTATACAACAAATGAGAATCCCTATTTAATTCTCCAACCGGTACTGCAGAAAACAAAATTGGAATCTGGTTAGGTTACAAAATGTTTTGGAAAATGTTCACGTTGCTCCTATCAGTCAATCACCTTTCAACTAACTGTCATTCATGCACTTCCAGTTGAAAAATCATCGTAAATAGTTGTTTTGAGCAACAGGAGCTTTTCCTTAGTCTCTAGTGAATGAAAACTACAGAATATGGAATTTGAAATGTAAGTTTTGTGGCGTCTATGGATAACATGAGCCTTACCAATTTGCAATCAGCCAACTGATTGTGAAGGTTTGTACTGGTGACAGAAGTCTGTTACAGCATGTTCATTTCGTTCTCTCCCTGGTTGCTAAAAAAAAATAATATTATAATAATTATAGCAAGCCTAAATGAATATCAGTAATACCTCAAATGAAAAATGACTGCACAATGACTGAATACCTGGGCTGTGAACTTAGGGGGATCAAGCTGTATAAATTATCTTCTTCAGTAGCTGAGGCCGCACTGTTCCGTTGTATCCTTCAGCAATGAATTTATTTGACATTTCCTGCAATCTGTCGAGTAATTTCTTTTCATTCCTAACTTTCGACTTTATCCTCATTAGCGGTCTCGGAGGGAGACCTTTTTTAAGGAGATGGGGATGAGAACTGTCAGCTTGAAAAATGCTATTATGTTGCTGCAGTATGGAGCAGATCTCCAGTCTGCCATGTATATGACAGCTAGGAGTTTAACCCCTATGAGATTTAGCTTCAAATAAAGAGTTTTCCAAGGACTTGATAGACTCAACAGAATGCTTTTTCCCACTTTTATTCATCCAAAGAGCAACGTAACTGTCTCAGATCCCTGCAAGTAGGTCCCAGACCAGTCGGTCCTGTGCAGAACATTTTGGACAGCAGGCACCACCATCTTCTTCAACCTTCTTGTTCTTACATTACCCAATCTCGCACTGTGCAGACGCGAGATCGGGTGACCTGCCTTTCTGAAAAAGTTAAAAAATGTGCCAATCTCACTTCCAGACTTCCAAAAATGTCCTAGCCTTACCTGCACTTACAAAAAAAGGGTTGGGCAACTTCTCTCTCATGAACCTTTCCAAAATTACCTCACAGCTTCCATCCTTGTGGCAACTGACCATCAACAATAAGATAGGTAAGACCTCACTTTCTCCACTAACACTGATTTTTACCCTTCATGGGCCAATTCCTCTGCAAGTTATTGCAGTCATGTTATTTTGGGGTTTTTTTTCACACACATACAAATTCTGTTAGAAGATGCTTATCTGTCCAGCAATCTTATGCTGTGGGCCATCCCAATATCAAACACTCTCCATTCTGTCCAGGGATGTCACTTGCAGCAGCAAGGAGAACTAAGTTATAGCAGCAGCCTCTGCTTCCCTTGAGTCATGCAGCCTGATATACGTTATTGGCATCCCCAGCACACACGCCAAGGCTGAGCCCAGATGAAGGGGATTTGATAGGAAGATTAGTTTCTGACTGTATCCTGTGCTGCCATTGGCTGCTGGGGCTTTACAGCCTCTCTGCCCCCAGTCACCGGTGCCTGTTGTAGCGTTTAGCTAGGCTGACTTGCTGCTGCTGTGTTATACGTACTGTTGCTTGGCCTGTTTCTGACCCTGTAAATTCATGTTGGCTGGGGCGACCATTTGCCTGTAACCCCAACTCTGCTTGTGTTTTGCCCTTGTTTACCTCACTTGGTGGACAGATTACCTCTCTATGACCTCTTGCTCTGTATTCTGGACTAGTTTCTGTTGAAATTTTGGTATTGCTTTATCTGTGGGCTCCTTGTCCTCTGCCAGCCCGTCCCCAGGCACCATCCTTTGCGCACTACGACCTGGGGCAACAGAGTGCTAGGTAACACAACCAGTCTCCCACGGCTGAGCATGGGCTTGCTATAGCTGAAGAGTGTGGCATTAAATTAGGGGACTGGTGTCTGGTGAGTACTGGCGCTGGACCAGGGCCTTACAAATACACATACTTATTCTTAGATTTATCTGTTTATATAGTACACAATCATTACTAATATGAATCATTTGGACTATCACTGTTCCACATTTAACCTATATGGCTGGTAAAATATTGCATTGCACTGCCTGGCTACCATGGGGTAATATTAGTATTTGATGTACACATAAAATGGATGTATATAGTTTATGGACCTTACTATGATGAGTATGAAAAGAATTAGAATGTTGTTTTAAGAAAGATTTTTTTTTTAAGAAAATGAAACAGAATAGGAGACCACTTAATGGTTTTGCAATGGGTACCACCCAACCACAGCCAAAAGTAAAGTAGGTCAGAAAACTTTCCAAGCTATTTGGCATGTTGCCTTGATGGGCTTTCTTGAATCGTGCTCTGAAAAAAAGTTTTACAATTTATTAAATGATCAAGGGAAATTAATTGTATAGTTAAAGGATCAGCTCAAAAATTATATTTTAATTAGAGCTGGAACCTTTTGAGCTGCCTCAACACACAACATCCTATATGTCTTAGACAGTCCAGCAGCAATACCTGCCTGCTGTAGCTGCTGACCCTCTGGGATTTTGGGGTGTTCCTGCCCTTTGTTGTATGTTCCTCCTGGTACTTTCTCAAAAATAATAAATACAAAAAATATCTAATAGGACTTTTAGGAGTCCAATCGTCATAAGCAATTATTTCTGCTACAGAAGCAAGGTAAAAATAAATATATGCTGGGACATGCTGTAGAAGGAAGAAGGTGATTTTGGGTTTAAATTAGGCAAAGCAATGATACTTTCACATTAAACATTTTTTTCAAGTCTTACCCCATTCCTGCCTGTTATCAGTAAAGCTTCAGACTTTCTTTGTGGTCTAAATTTACTGAACAACAGTACAGAGTGTATCTACCATCAAAACCTCACATATGGTGAGGACAAAGGAACATAGAGCCTTACCTTGTTTTCTTGTATTTTACTATGGGCAGCATAGTGCTATACAAAAAGTTCCAAAATATAAAAAAAATAAGGTATCAGTTTGTCTTGATTTTCCACCTTTGCAAAATAGAGCATGCATAATGAATGATTTAATTAATTATGAATAGACTCTCTTCTTGAATAACACTGCCAGGTTCCAGACATGTTACTACAAACTCACAGGTGCTTTTTCTGCCCCTTCCAATAACCTGAAACACTGAATAATTTTCAGCAAAAATAACTGGCAGCTAAAAGCAAGTTGAAGGAAAACAGCCTGAAAATAACAGCACCATCTGCAATTCCTCATGACGCAGTCTTTGCCCCTTTAGACATCACACCAGAAAGAATCTATAAATATTCTATTTCTTACCACGGAGAACACTGGTGGGGCATTGTAACTAAAGTTTTTTTGAAAGATTTAAAAAAATAGCATTCTGAGTAAAATGACCATAAAAGCCTTTGCACTATAAAAACAATTTTCTTCTGTAAATCATTTTGTAAACATTAAAGAATGTTTTATTATGTCCATTTTATTCTCTTTTTTTGAACCATTTTTACAGATAAACATTTATTACAAGTTGCATCCATAACTTTGAAAAACATGCTGGGCTTTCAAATAGGTAAGCCTATTATTGCCTAGTGATATGCTGGTAGCCTCTGAAGATTGACTTATTCTGAGATTCCTGCCTTCTATGAGAAAGGTAATAAGAGAGTTTTGTCTAACTTTTCTTTTCTCTCCTTGCAGTTATTTGTCATCCTGCCAGCCAGAACACACATCAGGGGCTCTGGTGAAGAGTGGGAGGCGAAGATGAAAATTCCATCATCAGTTGTAGCTTTAATGGTCGGACATTTATAGCCAACTTGTTTCAGGCAGAGTGTTTCCTAATATTAACTTGCACTCTTGCACAACCTGATCAAGATTTATAGATCATTAAAATGTATGAAATGATCTTTCACATCCAAGCTTTTTTCCATCTAATTGAAAAAATAAATGATTAATCAAATCCCTATTTTCTATATTGTTGTGGTTTGAGGAAATGCTTTGCTTACCTGTTTGTTAAGGTGAGATATTTCCAAAGAAACCACCTGCTTCTTAAACTGTCTATGATATATCAACGTGATAGAATGTCATGTATTACTGGCGATACACCAAGCAGAGAAACTTCAGAAAATGAGCCATCAAACTGGACAGGAGGAGATTCCTGGAATCTAGCGACACTGGATCATACAAAGTTCAGATTCATTATACTTTCTAACTTGAAGACAGGCAAATGTTTATACTTTTGTTTAAATAAATAGACATGAGATATATAAATAAAAGAAGACAGATAATATTAATAACACAAATTATGACTTCATACCTGGAGAGTCTTTTTTTCACAAATCTATCAAATTAGTTTCACAGACTATAATAAAAATAGGATTTACCAGTATCTGGAAAGATCATACTATATAGCGCTCAGGAACTCTTATCAAATTTTATCAATTGTTTCAGCCCTGATTAAGGATTGATGAACACCCGAAACATGTTGGCTTAATTATGATAAAAACATCTCATACCCATATTGCACACCTATACCTCTATGGTTGTAAGGTCTAACTTATTCCTTGACTGATCAATAACACATGTAATAACAACAGAGCTGTGATCTTGAGTATAAACAACAAATAGGTTCCACTATACATTCATTTTGTGTATAAAACACTATATATACTTTGTGTCTATCTGATATCTGTTACCTGGAACTTTGGCTCTTCCTCAAATAAAGGAATCAATCAATGCCCCACACAGGGCCTATACCTGGCTGTGGTGAATGTTCAGAAATGGAAGTGATACGACAGCTAGTAAAAATTGGTGGAAGACCTGTGCAAGAAACTAGAATTTCAGTGCCCAAACTAGAGATTTTTGTATGGATAAAGTAGGAAAAGTAAGAAGAAACAAAGGTAAAATCATTTTTTAAAATCAGATCTGTTTTAATCATATCAGAAAATGAGAAGAAATATCCCAATTGGGGCAACGAAAACAGAAAAACTAGTTTGAAGCTTTATAATATTTGTCTAGATTTTATTGCTCTCTGAGATTCCATTGGGTTGATTAGCCCCAAAATATAATGAATATAATGTTCTGTTTCTCCAGTCATCTTCTGTACAATAGGGAAATGTAATATAATATACATCTCAACAAAACATTACATTAGTTATAGTTTTATAACCTCAATTAAACACATATCTGAAAAGACTTGATCCTAGAGCTAGTTCATGAATTAAAAAAAAGTTTGCTTGTTTAGTATGTTACCAAAAAAAGAGATGTATATATTTTGAATATTTTTGTATTTTTTTCCTTTATTCATGTAGACAAACTGAAAGTTTTATAAGGCTTTGGAGTGGACCTGGGTTACCAATAGGTACACATTATCAGCATTTGCAATATTTGGATGAGTTATAAAAGCACATGGTTATAGAATGCTTTTGGGTTGTAGCTATGCCACACCTTGTTTGTGTATCCCAGTTATTGTTTATATGTCAACTTCCTGAAATGAAAAGAACAGACATTTTTAGTGCAAGGTAAACAATCCCTTTCACACCCCATTAATGAAGATCAAAAAGAATAATTACAAAAAATGTAAGTCCATAGAGTGTTTTTCCCTCACTACGCTTCTTTTACATCTGTTTTACAAAACAACACAAAATACGACTTTGAGGTTTCAATAATGGTTTAGTGTAGTATAATGCATTTATTTCTCAAGCAAAAATGATTGGTGGAAGTTTTACTTTAACTCTTCATTTATCAAACTTTTGAGAAGTAATGGCGGGCTGCCAGGTATTTGACAAGTTAGGTTGTCAATAGTTGAACAGGCTTTGTGGACCATTAAAGATGAACACTTGAACCAGTCAAGAACAAACCAGCAATTTGCTTTTTAAAGCATAATAACACCCTTATAATGTACCCATCACTAGCAAGCAATTGAGATAATGCTGTAGCTCACTGTGTTACCTGATTTGTCCCCAATTAAACACATTTGAGATATAACTGGCAGAGCTGTCACTGAGAATGAAAACAGACTTGAAATTTTGAAGTATTGAGTATCCAAGTGACACAAGCCTGGAATAACATTCCTCTTTAAGACATCAAGCTTCATTCCTGTTCAGTGCCTAACAGATCACTGCAATGTGTAATTATTATGTATTCAAGGTAGAATGTTTAATTATTTTATTCTTGATCAAAATGTTGTTGCCAGTGTTGCAGTCTCTATTTCCACACCTGGACTGTATTGATATGGAGTTAGACAGAATGCTATGCAGATACTGCTTCAGAATAGTTCCATTTATTTATGAAGAGGCCATTGCTGAAATGAGGTTAGATTTTTTCTAGCCATTGATTTACAATGAATCACATTAGTTCAAAATGTTTTACAAAATGTAATCATAATACCTCATGGTCCTTGAAAAATGCAAAAGCTTGGGACAAGATTATTTTAAGGCAAACATGCTTTGCAAAGTACACAGAAGCACTGGGAGTATGAAAACATCAATGCCAGAATCAAGTACAATGATATCAGATGTTTGTTCAAAATGTTTTACAAAATGTAACCATAATGGACCTCATGGTCTTTGAAAAATGGTTAGCGGAGTTGGAAAGGACAGTAAAATTGCTTGAATAAACAAACCAAACCATTAAAATCAATCCACAAAAACAGGTGACAAACGTTTGTGTCAAGGAAGTGTGGTCCCCAATGCTAAACTGACCGCGTAGGACTGCTGTGGGTAGGAGATATATATAAAGGTAGCCTATTATTTATTAATGATAGAGTCAAGGGCCCTGATTCATCAATGAAATCCGCGCTCGCTGGAAGCGCGAACGTACGCGCGACCAGCGAGCGCGGTTTCCCACGGTCCGGAGTCGAGTGCGCTCGTACACTCGCCTCCTCACTGCCAGACGGATTCCTACCTTGAGCAATAGGGGTCGCGAATCTGCCAATTAAGGCGATTAGATTTCAGCTGCGCGATTAAGGAGGATCTGTTAAGCTCAATGGTCAGATCATAGCAATTAATTAGCGCACACCTGCTCTCTGTTCTGTGCATAATTATCTACAGTCCTTTACAGGTCAATTAGAATCTTTAATGCTTCATTAGATTTCAGCTGCGCGATTAAGGAGGATCTGTTAAGCTGTCACTGGT